>NW_005054339.1:2198596-2202876 GCF_000277835.1 Geospiza fortis | reverse complement strand
AGGCAACAAAAGTAGAAGGAGTTTAAAAGGATCTGCTCCATCATCTATTTTAAGGAAGTATTTCCCAAAGCCAAAGTGAAGAGTCTTGAGTGTTGATCCGCTCAAATAAGATAATGGCCTGAAACAGAGTTTTGCTGCCACAGGAAATAAGGTAGCATGTGTAGTTGGCAGAATGCACATTTTTGGGGAAGTTTTAAGGAAGTGTTAACAACAAGTATTACCATCCATCAGCACCTGCCTCCAAAAACTGGAAAAGTGACTCAGTGCCAAAAAAACCCAAGAACCAAACTAAGAAAACACAACAACAGGAGGATGGTATTTCTACATATTCTAGATTGAAGTAAATTATTCACAAAAGAGATCAGCACTGGGAAACTCTTTTTTCCCTCTCCTTTTTCTTAATATATGCACAGATAAGTGTACATACACACACAAACATACACCAACTGCAAACAGTTCAGAGGGAAATTACCATGAACAGAGTGAAAAAAAGCCAAAAGAAAAATGCAACTCAGTGTAAATAAATGTTTTATAACCTGGAGATCATGAACCAGCTAAGGAATGTGCCTTCAGTTAAACATCCATGCAGCCTATTTACTGAAAGGGGATTTAGAGATTGTGATGAAAAACGCTTCAGGCTGTCAGCTTGAAATAAGGCCACAGCCTGTGAGATGAGAAAGAAAAAGAAAAATGACAAAAGAATAAATGGAATAATTGGAATGTCTTAAGGGAAAGTTAAAAAGACCCCAAAACTCAAACCCAGAACCCTCCAAATACTCATTTTTATCTACTCAGCACTATTTTGACCTTGACTGAAGCAATTTAATTCTTATTTTAATTAGAAACTGGGGAAGCAAAACAACCTATCAGGTCACACCTAATTAATTTTCTCACCCATGTATGGCTGATTTCCATACAAGAATCTTCAGTGGACTACATTGTCTTCAGATCTGATCCTGAAAATACTTACTCCGAGCATACTCCCTATGAAATCAAGCCGGATTACAACTGGTAAGGAGCTCAACACCCAGCAACAGGGACCTCGTGGAAGAGTTCTCCAAGCTCAGTTCTATTCTGAAAAATAACCTGATAAAACCAGCAATGTTGTCATTTTGTCTTTGTTTCTGCAATGGCTCTAGATCCTGGTCTGCTCTGCTTACCAGTGCCCAAGAGGCAATTCTACAAAGCTTTTGCTTGGATTTAAAATCTGGCTTAGACTCTGTTGGCCTCTCACCTCCCTGATAATTAAGCCCCCAACAATTTCCCTCCTGCTTTAGCACTGCCACAGATGCTGCATGCACTAGAAGACTATTTAGCTGCTGGCCTCCTGCCACAGCAGGGCTGAAGGTGAACTCTACAAGGCAGAGTGGAAAAACACAACTGCACACTACCAGAACAGGAGCACTGCACGAGGAGGACCCTGCTTCCCTGGACACCAGGCCACTGCTGCACTAGGCATGTTCATCATGAAGAAGGACTGAAGAGTTTGAGCTTTTGCTTCCAACGTGACCCAGGAGAGTGTTTGTTCAGAGTTATGAAGGGGGGTTGATAAAGTGGATGAGGAAAAAATGGTCATAGCTCCTACGTTTTACCTGCAACGGGTGTCAACTGCTGATTGAGCATTCCCATTGGTGTTGGTGGCGGCACCACCCCCATAAGAGCCCCGACAGGAGTGCCTGCCCGGGGGGAGGAATTCTGCTGCTGTGCTGCTCGCTCTCTCTCCTGCTGCTCAGCAACTTTAGCTGCCCGCTCTGTAAAAGTATTTTAGATTTTCAGTTCTGTTTTGTAACCCAGACTTTCAAAATATTATCTGTTCATTAAAAAGGACTAGTCAGACACTGGCATAGTTTAGTCAAATATAAAGTAGAACAGATGATTCTTTTTTAAACAGCATATGATTTGATTTCATGCGGCTGCAGCTAAGACTTTTAGAGAACCTTTCATGAAAAATATTTCACAAAGTTTTATCTCTTTCTAAAAAATTAAATAATTAAAATAAATAATAAAATAAAATTTTTAAAAAATTAAAAGAACAAATTTGATGATAATAACACCAGTGTTACCAACATGAAGCAGCAGTCCAGCACTAGGCTTGGTCCGCACTAGGACATGGCAAAACATTCCCTGTTTTGACACCACTGGCTCAGCCAAACCAGCTGCAGCCAAGGCCAGCAGCTCTTGGTAGATCCTCTACCAGCTGCTGTGGGAACTGAAGCCCCATGTCTGCCAGGTGTGCCCTAAAGAATGCTGCAAAGAGCAGACAGCAGTGCCAGCTGGTGGCATGGTCATTTCTGGGCTCCCCGTGTACTTTACTACTGATGCAGCTGAAGAGTGGTGGCAAAATAGGGGAGCACTTGTAAAGTGTCCCTAGTGCAGATTGGTCCTTAGCTTTTGGAACATAACAAGCAGCAGTTTGATAAACCAAAAATATTTTTCTCTGCCTCTTTCTGTCATTTCCCCGTTTGGTCCCCTATGAGTTATTTTTTTTTCTGAAGATGTCTAACTCACATTGTGCTGCTCACTGGAGGTCATGTGTGTCCTTTGTACGATGAATCTGGTCATTATCTCAATCAAGTCTCTCACTGTGACTGCAAGAACAAAAGATCTACTGCAGGGTAATCTGACCAGAGGACAATTTTATATTAAGGGAAGGGCAAAGGGTCATGGGAAGAAGAAAGAAAAAAAACAAAACCCAAGCAAACAAAAAAGGAGAAATACTGAATGTCCGCTCCAGGTGCTTTGGGGGCATGCAAGTGCCTGCTTCGTTTACTCTGAATGTTGTGTCTGACTGGCACAATGAGGAACAAGGAAGAATAAATGGATGCAGAATACATCTCCAGCAATTTTTAACAACAGTGAATGCAGGGCTATGAGTTCTCTCTTGCAGTTGGTGAAAGATGGAAACTGCCACTAAACCAGCAATCAAGGTCCTCTGTCAAATGTAGGCTAAGAAGAAGTTCATCAAGGAGATTAAGTTATGCATCCTGCCAGTGTTGCTTGCTTCCTCTAGGACATTGAACATCTATCACACTTTTGACTCCTCTAGAACCTGTTTGTGCAGCTTCTAGCACTACTCCCATACACTCAAAGACCAGTTTCATTTCCAAAGGCATTTCCCTCCTTCTTCCCACTTCTGCAATTTCAGGCAGTGATGACGACGCAGAGAAACTCCTACATTTATACAGGCAACTCAGATGCAGTTGAGCACAAAATACACAAGATATTTAAAGGCAGATCCGGAAGTAAAAAAAATGAGAAAATCCTCTCCAGAACACAGCAAGCACTTTGGAAAAAGATGAAGCAGTTGTTCTGACTCTCACCTACTTTTGGCCAGCTAAAAAACAAAAAATGGTCAGACAAAAGCACAAGAGACACTCTGATGAATGAGAAATTACTGCTAAGTGTTCAGCTTTATCAGACTTTAGAGCGCTGAGGTTTGAAGAAGGACCTGATGTAGGACAGTACTCAAGTTTTACCAAGACCCTTTCCATGCCCTGACTGCCACAGAAGTAATAAATGGAATAACACTGCCAAAGGGAACTGGAGGAGATATCTCAAAGTTCAGCCTAAAGCATTGACCCTAATACTCAATAATAAACCCAAATCACATAGGCTAGGACTTGAGATCACTCAAACATTTCCATCACATCTCAAGAGACAGGGAAGAGACCTGCTTTGAACAGAGCTTTTCCTTACAACAGGCCTTTCCTTCAACCCCCTTTATTTTACTTTATTTAGCCATGCAGGCACTTCCAACACAGCCTCTTCTCTACTCAACTATTGCTAAAAATTCAACTAATACTCCGAACATAAACCAAACAAAATTCTCAGTAGGTCAAAATGGATCTAAAATGTAAACTAATTCTCACCAGAAAATGGCAGCACCCTTTTTTTCACTGAGATGTCAAACCATGCCCACTCCCTGCTCCCTGGTTCACATCCATACCAGGGAACACATGAATTCTGACTCACCACAGTGGAAGGAGTGGAGTTTCTCTCCTTTCACACATGGTAAGCAAACAAAGTTTGGACACTTTGTTAGCCCATCTCAACCCCTCAAAACCAAGTAAAAGTAAGTCTAGTTCAGGGCAGACACCAAGCCAAGGAAACTGCAGCTCAAACCCCAAAAGCTTTGGAAAATTTGAATAGAGAAGGAAGATTCAAATGGAAGCATACAGACAGTCATTAACACAGTGGACAAACAGAGCCTTCCCGCAGAAGTGCAGGACTTCAAGCTGCTCTAAGCAAGGAAGCAGGGACATGCCAGCCATCCTCCTGCT
>NW_005054339.1:2185958-2198408 GCF_000277835.1 Geospiza fortis | reverse complement strand
ATGAGGCTGGAAGGAGGCATCTGCCAATAAAAAGATCACACATGCACCTAGAAGGGTGTAAAAGGAAACAACTACAGAACAAAGTAAGGCCCCAGCAGTGTCACAAAGAAAGAGCGTTACTGTTTCCCTTCTCAGCATCTGCAAAGCAAACTGGCACAGAGCAAAGGGTGCTTCCCTCCAAAGCTGCAAAGAGGTGCTACTGAAAATCAGAAAGGACTGAGGTGGCTGAGAGTGGACAGCGACAGCATGCAAGCTTCCAGCCCCAAGATCAAAGCTGCCTTTAAGTTATGAGTGTGCAGAAAACCTATCAAATCTCATTTTCAAAGTTAGAACTGAACTGGGCCATAACTTTGAACATTGTTGAAACCTTCCTATCCAAAGGAGCATTTTTCAAAAATAAAGTTGCATCAATACAGTAGTTAATAGTGTTGACATGCTATTAACTAGAGAAGTAACTATGGATGTTAAATCCATGTGTTTGGCTTGGGTAAGGGCTGGCTGTTAAAGATCAGCTGTATTTTATTTCAATCAAATAAAAGTTAAAACACAGTGACTATTTATCAGAAGGGAGGGAAGGAATGGAAGGAAAGGAGGGAGGGAAGAAAAGGAGGAAGACAAAGAAAGGAAAGGAGGGAAGGAACTGAGGAAAAGAAGGGAGGAAAGGGGAGAAAGACAGGTCTAAAGTATCTCATGATTATGAAATATTCCTAGGCCTACTTCAGGATACAAAATCTCTCAACAAAATGAGTTACAACAGTTGATTAATACTGTACTGAACAATAGGTCATGTTTCCACTACAGTACACAGCCTCTTAGGACTCTAAGTACTGTTAAGAATGAGCTTTTCCCCACTCCCCTGTAAGCCTTTCTTACCTGCTGCTACAGCTCTCAAGAGCTTCTTGTCCAAAATACCCCTCAGTCCTTCTTTAAGGAAACATTGACAAAATATTTTTCCAACTGACTTCTAACCCAGGAGCTCCTTTACTTCTAATTTGTCCCCATTTTCTTGGACTTTGTTAATTTGGTTATTTGTGGCAAAGACATTTAAATTATCAGTTGTGCTCTACATAACTGAAACACGCTCTTTGCTCCTCTTCTGTCATCTCTCAGTATGAGCTTCTCTTTAAGGTAAATCCAGAACACAAACATAAATATTTTCTTTTATTAAACCTGTCATCTGAACAACAGAAAGTGTTGAGAAAGAAAAAAGGCAGAAAAGAGTTCAGCATCTCAGTTTTTACTTACCTTCATATTCTGCTTTCTTGTTTGCTTCCAAATTTCTCCACTCAGTTCCTACAAGTCTGCTGAGCTCTCCAAAGGAGTAGTCTGGGTGCTGAGCTTTAATCACAGCTCTCATCTCGCTGCTAAACAAGATGTACCCACTCATGTTGATCTTCCTTTTTGATCCCTCCTTCTTGGTGCTGCCCTTAACAGACTTGGGAGTGGACTGTGAGAAAAAGCAGTTATGACCACAAGTGTACAAATGAAAAGGCCAGAAGAGAACAAAGGAATTGCGTCACGTCACAGATTTCATCCATTGAGCTGTTCAGAGATGTTGCCAACATGAGTTGAGTAAAATATTTTATTTGCCACCTCACATTTTAGGAAAATGCTTCTCCACTTCCTCCTTTGCCTTTACAATCCCTACTCTCCCTCATTCCACCTTCAGACCTTCCTTTTTCTCCAGTGTTCACTTCTCATTACATAAGTAGCCATTTGTCCCTGAAAAACCAAAGCCCAGTTCTGTTGATCACCATTTACCTGCACCACAGATTCCCATCATGTTCTTATGTTGATGAGCAACAAAAATTCTGCTCCTTTGTTTTTCTACAATGGATGCCCCCAGTGAGAGCTCCTTGATGTTTTCAGCCACCAAAAAATGAACCTTCTATACTGAGACACCACAGCTGGAGCCCCTTTTTCAGGGCCCTTTCACCTATCTTTGTCACAGGAGACCATAATTCATCCATACTCTGACCAGTAAGAGCCATAAAGGTATCATCACATCAAAACCCTCTGAAGGCCTTTCTCATACCCTAAACATTGCAAATCTGTCACATTTTGAAAAGTGCCATTGTTTCCAAGTACCTGGTGGAGGCAAAAAAGGGAACAAAAATACATTCAACTGTTTCCTTCCTCTCCTGAAATTCTGACTATGTTACTGACTCCTCCTACTAACTGCTTTGACCCCACAGTTCAACTCTCTCAGCTAAAAACAAAGCTTTAGTAATACCAAGATGCTTAAAAAGTGCTTATCAATTTAAACAAGATTAACTGAGGCCTATTTAAATGTAATTCCAAACTTCACTGTACTAACTTGCAATCCACCCTTGAAGTTTTCATTATGAACATAAAGACTGGAGGAAGTGAAGAAAACTCCACACAGGGTTTGGAATGATACACAGGGCAGACACAATTCCATCCTGGCTTCTTGGGCAAGCCACAGAGGCAGATGGGGAATTCTCAAACCAAAAAGAGGGAAATATAATTATACTTTTGGCCTCTGATACATCTGCAGATCGAGAGCTACAAGTTTACTAGTGGTTTTAGCCTATATAGTTCTTGCAACAGTTTTGATAACAGTAACCTAAGCAAAAAGCCTTCCCATCAGTTTGGAAAGGCAAACAGGACTTGGAGAAATCATACAAATTCCAAATTTGGTTCTCACATTCTCTGTTCTTTTCCATCTCCCATCCACACATTTTTGAAAGAACAGTCTTTTCCACTGGAGCCAGATAACTGTGTATTTACTTTCAGACTTGTTAAAAGAGGAAATCAACCAGGACCCCCTTTCATGCCTTTTCTCAGCCACACTGCTGAGGCAAAGATTGAAGCTGCACATCTTTTTCTTTAAGCACTTTGACTCAATTCACAGCCAACTGCAGCAGGAAAGCATCACCCACCTATCTGCCAAGCCCCACAATACCACACAGTCACTTGCCTCGTCTCCTCTTAGGTGTTTTAAGAGCTTCTTTGTTGGCAGAAGAAAAAACAAAGTTTAGAAGTTCTGGGGTTTAATAGTTACTAGATAAAATTCTACTTCTACTGGAATGCTCTTCAAGAATTTTCAAGCTGCTTATAAAATTCAGCAAGTTCAACAAGAGCAGTGAGCAACCTTGCAAGGGAAAATGCATTTGGTGGTTGCCCACATGGCAAAACATCACACTCAAACCAGGCAAAAGCTTTCAACTTCAGCAACTCTATCACAACATCCAAAGACACTTCTACCCCAGGGTCACACCCTTTCAATGTAATGCAGCAGAAATCCACACTGCTGGTCACAAAAGAGTCTGGAACTCCCTCCTGTTCCCAGCAGATCATCCCCATTGCCTCTTTAAGACTGGCATTAGCTCGGATGTGGGAGTGTGGTGACACAGATACAGGGTTTAATCCAGTAGCAAACAAACTTTCTTGGTTAGTTGAATTTCCAGGTAAAGCAGTTCCTCACTCTGCTTCCACACTCAGTTACACAAATTCCAGGCCTTGTGTAAGAAAATTTGTATTTGAATTTTATATAAAGACCTGATACTTCTGAATAAATGTCACAGAAAATCTCATTATTAGAAATAATACTAACACATAAAAATGTACCCTGGGTTTTCCTCAGCTGAATGATCTCCTTTAAAAATATTTTAATGGAATGAAACACTATCACCTGGATATCATATTGCACATGCCAACGTTGTTTCGTGCAATTTACTCCACGCACTTGTAAACTTCAGTATCAATCATTTTTTTGTATATAAAATGTTAATTTCCTCATTTGGATTGGAAAAAGAATGTGGACTATTAAGGTTTAAGGGTTCCTCAAGCAAAGTCCTTACCTGGGGTGGAGTATAAGGCATTATATCCAAATCACTGGCTAAGGGAGCCTGAAGCTGAGGCATAGAAGGTGTTTCAGTCATATCACCTTCCTCTTCTCCCATCTCCTCCATGTCCTCATCACCTCCTTCCAACTCAGCAAACTTTGCTTCCAGCTGCTGAATCTTCTTTTCCAGGAGAGGAGATGGCTCTTTCTGAGGAACTATGGGTTTTCTGGAAGGTGGAGGAGGAAGACAAAAAGCAGCTGAGAACAGATCATACCTTACAGGAGAACTTGTCTTTGAAGAGAAAATCAACTTTTCTTAATTTGTGACTGAACAGTATAGAAACCAAGGTGACTTGAGATGTGCCTAAACTTCCTTTGAGAACCTTGAGCAAAATTAATTTTGTGTCTATGGCCAGTGTTCAGTTTAGTCACTTGCCAAAAGGATTTTTTATGAGTTAGAAGGGGATTTCAATACAAGTACTTAATTGCCTTCTATTGTAGAAATTACCACCACAGCTTCCTTAGATTTCACATTTTACTTAAGTTAGAACTTAATACTCTTATTTTATTAATATCAATGTTCACCAAAAGATTTTTCTTACTCAAGAGGACTTAAGTATTTTCACAATATCCAAGAGAATGTACCAATCTGATAAAGTAATGACTTTTCTTGAAGTCAGAGGAAGAAAAAAAAAACATCCATTGGTATTAAGACCATAAAAAGACTGATGCTATCTGCATTTCTTCCCAAGAGTGTGGTTATCTGAAATTACACCTCTGACAGGATGTCCTGGATCAGGCTGGGATGGGGTTAATTCCCTGCACAGTAGCTGAGAGATGCCTTGTTTTGGATCTGTGAGACAATAGGGTGGATAACACACCCTGCTGTAATTAGTGCTGAACAGATCAGCCTCAAGACTTTTCCTTTTCCCCACTCTGTGCCCCAGCAGGCTGGGGCTGGGCAGTGATTTGGTAGAGGAGACAACCAGGACAGCTAAGCCAAACCAGGCAAGGGGATATTCCACACTCTGACACTGTGCTCAGCAATAAAATATGGGGAGAAGGAGAGGACAGGGTACATTCAGGGTTATGGCATTTGTCTTTCCCAGTAACCATTACAGGTGCCAAGGCCCTGCTTTCCAGGAACAGCTGAACTGTGAAATAGCTGTGCCTGCTGATGAAAAGTAGGGAATTCATTCCTTATCTTGCTCTGTTTGTGCATGTAGCTTTGCTCCACTTTTCCAACTGTTTTTAACTTGAGCCAGGAGTTTTTCTTCTTTCTGCCCTTCAGATTCTCTCCCCTATTCCAGACCAAGAGGCTGGGTGGGGGCTTAGCTGCCAGTCCACTACAATCCAGAAGAGTGTTCTCTCATTCCCCTCACATTTTTACCTAAAATAGTATATTTCATCATCTACAACTTTCGCAGACAGTGAAAACCTCTTCAAGCCCTTGAATTTCTTCATTTGTTTGTCACTTTCGTTGTAGCGGCTCTCGCAAAGAAAAACATCGTTTTCGGAGATTTCTGTTGGTCTGCACGAGAGGAAGTCTTTGAATGACAGAACGACACACTTTCCTGCAGAAATGAAAGAGCTGGGTAAGAAGGCAGCCACACTTGCAGATTTTCTTTCAGAAGTGTGGAAAGTCCTTTTTTTTGCCTGTCTCGTAAGTCTGGAAGATTCCTGGCATTTGGCACAACTATGGAAAATACATCAATTGATATTCCAATCAAATAATGCCACTCACAAGAAACCTACAGCAACTTAATGCAGCCTTTGGATTTCTTTTAAGACCTAGAGAACCCACAAAATCACAAGCCCCCATGATCACTGTCAGTTACCATATTTATCACAGCACCATAACTCCAAAACAAAGTACACAGCCGTCATCTTCTGCAACAAATAAAATTTCAACCTCCTACTCCTCCTTTCAACTCTGCAGGTAATATGTACTGGAGTAATTACACTAATATGCAAGAATAATGGAGTTTTCTGTTCTCTGGCTGCAATGTTCACTTTCATATCATACATGTAATTCCCTTATTGTAAAAAAGCTTCCTAACAGTGAATTCTCATCACAGGTCCCACAGGCAGGAATGCATATTAGAAACTCACTGAATAGTATCTCCTCCCTCCCTCAATGAAACAGATGTACTTGGAATCAAGCCTACACCTAGCCTTCAATCACTTCAGATTGGGTAGGAAAAGAAGATGTCCATCAGATTAAAGCTGTTAATAATTACCCAAAATGCAAGTCATGGGACAGGTCTCCTCCAGGTTACTCAAAAACACCTCCTTCTTGTAGAACATTTTAGTTGGCTCGTGCTCAGTTTCTTCGGGATGTATAAAGATTGGACCAAAGAAATATGCAGCTCCATCTCGCACCCACATCTTCTCAATTCTGCAAAGAAACCAAGCCAGCAACACAAATGAAATGCCATTTCTCCCAGATGAGGCAGCAGCATGTTCAGGAAGACCATCAGAAGATAAATACAGAAAAGCCAATTCCAACTGTACAACCAGACCAGGTTTTTATTAGGCAGCTAAAATTCCACCTCAATCTATCAACACCTTGTAACACTTCACTCACATTTTTTCCCACCTTCTTTTACACCTTTTTACAACCAGCCTCTCTTTTATCCAAGTTATTTTTACAGCTGTAAACTGCAAACAAGAAGCTGCCCCTACCTCCCTACTCGAGGCCGCACCAGCCCATGGGATTTGATGAAGACACAGTCCCCAACCTTCAGCCACATGTCATTGTAGCAGAGCTGCTCAAAGTAATGGCAACCAGGCTCCCCATTGGACATTTCTACTGGAACATCTTCTTTGTCCTGCAGGAGAAGAAGCATTTAGAAACTTGAGGAAGGAGGAAAACCAAGCACAGAAATAAAGAGATGTCAGGTACCAGTCAAAGGCTTTGCTCCATCTTTATGTTAACAATAATAGGTAAGCACTAAGCAGAGATGTGTGTGCAAAAGTTTCCTGAATTAAAATTGCAAAGCCAAAGACCCTCCATGTCTGTCACAAGCTTTCTTATTTCACAAAGCTCTAATTTTGCTAGAATAGTAATTTACAGGTCTTTTTTTTTGTTTCGGTGCTTCCAAGTAAACTGGCCAAGCCAAATCTTGTCAGCTTGATGGTTTAAAGCCCAGTAAAGTGCTTGGGAAGCAAGAACTGAATATATGGCCAAGCTAACAGACACAAAAATGCAATGATTCAACTCTCTTATACAATAATGTGAACACTCCATGTACTGCTTACAAATTCATACCATCTGCCCTATTTAGTTTCTTACTTTTTAGTAAAAACTCAAATTGTGCCTCAGTCCATCTTTCAGCCTGGGATTCCAGAAAGCCAAGGAAACACAGGCTGTCTCACCAAGGCATGGAAGGAAAAGATCCCATGAGTTTTCATTCTCTCAGTAGAATTAATTCCATCTTTTATCATGATGTGAATAAATATACTAATACATACTAAGTGTCTGACAAAAGCTGACAATGGGTGTGCTGGCTACTGTGTTCTCAGGTTCAAAAATGTTAGAAAATGAAAAGTGGATTTTTCATGGGTTTTTTTAGTGATTTATGATATTTTATGAGTCTCTCATTTTTTCATGGCTCTAAATTTATTTCAGACAACATGAATTAAATTTAACTGATTTTAATACACTTACCTAAATTTATTTGTTTTCTTACTCTACGTACAAAAAATGAACCATTTTATCCACTATGTTGGACTGAAATATTCTTAAGCATTTTGAGAACAAACTACTTCATTATCAACTACAAACAGGCCACAAACAATAGAATATTATGTGTTACTGCTGCCTAGCTACTGACTGTTTTACTGAAATGCTACACAACAAAGCATTTCAGCACTGCCATGTATTAAAATTAGACTTTCAGTTCTACAGGCTCTTTAGGCTAAGGGCAGGCCTTAGAGTAAAAGTGTAACTTTCTGGAGTGGTAAAAAACCCAAACCAACCCCATCACAAGAAAGAGGTTTATAACAAATATTTAGACAGTTTATTATTTTCTGTCTTTTTATATTTTGATTGTGTTAATTTACAAATGTCTGTAATATAATTTATAACAAAAAATATATTCATTTTATATTATATTTTATACATATATTATATTTTATTTTGTCTGGATTTGGTGGAACCCAAGCCATAAGGGCTAATATTTTGTCATTCTCTATCTGTCAAATACAATCAACGTTGCCCTTGCATACCTTTTCAAGATGAAGGATACTTTCTCCCACCTTACTGTCCTCCAGTGTTTCACTGTGCTTCTCCTCATCTACTTTGTCTGTATTAGCAAACACAGAAGCAACTCTGACCACAGGCAGGGGCACATCTCGTGGGACAAATCTGACAGAGCTCACAGGCATAGTCCACAGTTTAATCTTCTTAAAAGACTTTGTCTTCGCAGAATAGCGCGACTCACACACGTAGACATCCTCATCTCTGAAGTTTTCAGGACACAATTTAAAATATTCCTGCAGATTGAAAGAAAAATATGAAATATTTCAGCAACACCCACACTCCATAGACACACAGTGAATTCCCTGTCATGGCTTCAGTTTTTTCTATGCTTCTGTCAGAAGCCTTTTTGCTGAGTTCTCTTCTTCCAGTTTGATGGCCAAGTTTTACCAAGAATAACAACAAACAAGAAATCCCACCTTTGGAGAAGAAGCTAATTCAGTACAGGTTGGCATGTGAGAAGAGTTAGGTTTTATTCACTTCCCAACCCAGTGCATTAACAAGTACAAGATCTGCAGCCTGGAATCACTTTCACAAGATTTCTGAGCTTTGACTTGGGAAAAGGACAATTCACCAAGCCATGGGTGACCATAACCACAAATCAACCAGCACAGGGAAACTCCATCACCTGGGTGGACCACATATCTCAGGAAGCAAAGAAGATCCAAACAGCCCACAGAAGCAAGTCCTATTTTATTTAGGTATAACTGGAATATCTCTATGTTAGACTGCCTACAGCTCTACAGGAAAAAGCAGAAAGCATGACTTGTTTTATAAATTAGTATTAACAGTCTCTCACCTTGACAAACATGACCACACATTTGCCTAAAATTTTGCTAACAGGAACTTTACTGTAATAATCACTTTTAAAAACTTCTTTCTCCAGGAATTTTCGTGTTGCAAGATGGAAAGTTTCATTTGGTCGATAAAACCAGCAGCCATAGAGCCATTTCTCTCCTTTAAAATAGAAAACAACAACAACAACAACAACAAAAAAAAAGAGAAGGGAGATAGAAAGAAAAAAATGTAAAATGACATTCTCTACTGCATGAGCCAAGTAAGAACAATTAGTAGTTGATTGATTAATCAAATAGCAATGTAGTAATTTATACTAGGAGCAATCTGCTTTTAAACAGGAAAATACTCAACTTTTCAGAAAAGGAAAACAAGTTATTTTAAAAAGCCTGACAATTGTTATTTCTCCAGTAAATCCTGATTCAGCAAAATAAAGGAGAAATTTGTTCTTATTTATAGATCTCGACTTTCAGGCCTTGAAATGGCTTTGAAGTCCACACAACAACCACCTGATTATTTAAAGAATCTCAGCTGTTTTTAAGCTTTTAAATAACTATTTCTTTCACTTTAAGCCGTGACAAATTACGTGATGACAAACTCAAATTGACAGCAATGATTTATAAAGAAGTTACAAATATGTACTATTTTTTCTAAATCAAAGGAAACTTGTGCCCATCTATGGTTCAGATTTCTCAGCACAGAGAAACAGTGCTCTTCTGTACCTAAATTACAAGGAGTCCATCCCACTCAGAATCCCACCCCTGCAAGGCTTACAATTTGAGGGTAGGCAGAAATGAACACCAGAAAAAGCCCATACTGTCCCAAAAATTTTCGATTTGTAATATCCTTCAGAAAAAAACAACTCAGAAACAACAACAAAAAAATAGTGACTGGTTCAAACTGTTCTGCAAATAAAATAAGTAACATCTACACAGGAAAATAAAATCAAATTGGAAGATTGTAGCATTCACATTCTCTGAAAAAATCCCTTCTCCCAGGATTTTTCTCCTAGGAAGCAGAGAAGCCTCAGAGAAAAGGAAAACAATTCTCATTTGCTTCTCCTCTGTTTTTCTCATGTGGAACGTGTTTGGAGATTGTTTCATTGAATTCTGCTGTGAGTTGTTTTGACTTTTTGGCCAAGTGGTGCCAAGCTGTGTCGAGACTCTGGAAAGAGTCACGAGTTTTCATTATTAGCTTTTTAGCATTGAGTAAGTATCCTTTCTGTATTCTTTAGTATAGTATAGTAGTCTTTAATATAATATAGTATTACAAAGTAATAAATTAGCCTTCTGAGAACATGGAGTCAGATTCATCATTCCTCCCTGCCACGGGGGTCTCTGCAAATACAACAGAAGCATAAAACAATAATAATAAGTTTCACCCCAGTGTTTTCCTGCAGTAAGGATGTCCTTACCAGCTGAATCTTCCCACAGCCTCTCGATGCAGACTATGTGAGGCTGCAGGCTGGTCTCTGCAGGCTCCACATACACATAATCCCCCACGTGGTACATGCTGTTCTTGAAGCTGCAGTCCTGGCTGTAGGTCCGATGCAAACTCGACAGCCCAGCTGATCCAGAGGAATCTTCACTCTTTTCAGCTTCTTATTTCAAAAAGGGAAAACCAGATGTTAGTAATGTCACATTTCCATATTAGCTGAGATTCTTGATGTCAGTGCCTCACTTTGAGCCTGGAGTTACCAGACTTTACTGCTGCTGACATCTATGAGGGAAGATCAACCATGCTAGAAAGATGATTCGTGGACAAAATTGCCAACAGCTGTGCTCCAGTCGGTGGAAAGGTACAATTGAGAGCTTATTTATTGCTTTAAATATGGTGCACAATGGAGCACAGACAGACAACCAGGAACTGTGAAAGAAAGGACCTTCAGGATACACTTCATGCCCTACAAAATAGTGCAAGCCCACTACTCTGCACATCCACAGTAGCCAAAACACAAAAGGCTTATCAAACCTCAGTTCTTCAGCAGTGTTTAAAACATGATCATAGACAACACCATCAGTACTTATCAAAAAGAAAATTACTAAAAGGTCAATGGGAATATTCATTGTTAAGTTTATCAGCAGAAAGCTAAAGTAAAAAACTATTGTTTTCTTTTATAGTGTTCTTGAAATAATACTGGTACCCCAATGTATTCTGATTAAAGAGTTCACATAGGGGTAATATCTACCTACATCTCTTTCTTAAAAGCTCTCTGGCCTGGCTGATAAAGATCAGAATAAAATAAATCACTCATAACTTGAAAATAAAAGACTGGGGGACAAGCAGACTACTGAGGTCCTTTCAGCAGACAAAGCTGCAGCAACATGTTATATGTGTGGGTACATTTTTCATTTGGTACATTGAAAATTATTGAAACAAAATTAGCTACCTCTCTTCTCCTCCTCCCTTTTGAGCTTATCCTCCTCTATTTCTTTGGGCAGCTTTTCCTTCTTCTCCTTTTCTACATCATTGTGAAGATGCTTGGTGGTGTAGCTGAGAGCAGGTGACAGCAGAATCTCTCCATTTTTACACAGCTCATCTCGAATTTTAATGAAGAACTGCTGAAGTTCCACAGCATCCTCATAGATCTCCGAATCAGTCCTGTACAAAAACATGAGCAACAGGGTAAAACCACAGTTTGTGCAGGGTCAAACAGGAGCCTAAACACACCCATCAATCACCACTCCATGTGATCAATTCAAAGTTTCACTCTGCCAATGGATTTCTCTGTTTTCTCATGAGCAGCAGCAGAGACTGGCTTGAAGCCATGAAGCATTAAGTGATGCTTCACCTGTCAGTCCACTGTCAATTTGCATTACAGTTTACCCACAACAGTATTTTGGTATACACCAGTCCTGAAATGCCAGGAAAGTCAAAGGTAACTATCTGTGACCAAGGCTTCTTGTCACTGGACCTCCACCATTTATTAACTTCTGAAAACTTGAATAATAACAGTATTATTGACAAAACTGACTTATTTTAACTGTCCATGCTCCTCTTAGTAGATGTTTTAAGATAATTTTTTACCTACTCTCTTCACAGTCAAGCTCTCACCTGCACATTCCCAAAAAGGCTACTGAATTCAAGCAAAACACCATGAGAAGTTGCAAGTGTTCATAGTTTTTGCTCAAAAAACTATGTGGAACCATAAATCAACCAGGTGTGACTGCTCCAAAAGAGTAATTCACTATTTGAACAGTTAGAGAACAGCTCTCTTCGCTTTTTCAATTTCAAAGTTAGCAGGAACCTTTTTGTCATAAGGTGCTCCTTTGAAAGAATATTGTCAAAATGATCTCGTTGCAGAAAACTTTCTTCCTCGTTCTCATATCAAAGCAAATGTTCCGCTGAAGACCTGACAGAGCTTCTGAGATTTAGTTTTACAAACACCCATATCAAGGAAAGCAAACACCTTAAAAAACTTCAGCCTTTGTCTAACATTAAATGCAAACCTCAATAAAGATATCTGAAAAATAAGGGTTTGCTCACCTGTTCATTCTCCGTGCCCTCTCCAGCACCTCAAACATGTTCTCCTGGAACAAGTCCAATCTTCTATAGCGATTATTTTCAACGTTTTTTCGGATAATGT
>NW_005054339.1:2156914-2185918 GCF_000277835.1 Geospiza fortis | reverse complement strand
TCCTGGTGGCTCATAACGGATACAAAGAGATTATGGATAAGTTCCTGAATCAGCAAAGTGACATTGGGCACATGAGAATCCTCATCTCCTTCTATTTCTCTCCGAGTTTCAAGCAAAACCTTGTGGAGCACCAGGGCATCTTTATAAATCAAAGACTCGGGCTCGTTGTACGTGCAAGCATTATTGAACATCATGACAAAGTCCTCCACCATGGAGTCGATGTCCTGGTATTTATTTGCCATCATGTGGCTCCTGATCTTCTCCATGTCCACGGGCTTCTTGATGGTGACGTAGTAGTCGGGCAGCTCGGCGCGGGAGGGCAGCCGCAGGAAGATGGCGCTCAGCCGCCGCCCGCGCTTGTCCGTGTAGTTCTTCACCGCCTCGTACACCTCGTTCAGCTTCTGCTGCATCGGAGTCATGTACTTGGACTTCTTGGGAGAAATGCCACTTTTCCTACCTAACACCACAAAAACAACACAGGAGTTAAAATGACAAAGCTGAGAACTTGCACATTTCTTTGTCCAGAGAATTGTTCATGGGAGAAGCACTCCATGGTGTAAGCAGAAGTCTCACAACACAGAGCCTGTTCCAGGCTGCAGCTTCTTTTGTTTTTCATAACTCTATGAAATTTTTTTAATGTTCTTTTTGACAAACACAGAATATGTTGCACCATGCTCCACCTGGTAAAGGCCTCCTCAGGCTTCAGCATGGAAAACATCTTTTCCTACCTAACAGCATTAACAAACTCCTCTAAACTCATTTTGGTTTTACAGCTCTCCATGAATTTGCCTCTGGAGCTGCTAAAAATCCTGTCATCACAGGGTTTTGTTATCACTAAAATTAGGTATTCAAAATATTATCAGACTCCTTTATGACATGTTTATGCCAAATTAGAAAGGATTATTATAAATAAAATGTAAATTAAGGCCTCCCATGGGATTATCAGGTTGGCTTTTTGACTAATTCAGGATCTCTGTTACTGCACTGCAGATTCTAAGTCTGCACCTGTACTCTACACCTGTACTTTACCCAGGAGCTGCACATTTAATTTGCAAGAGGACTGTGTGCAGTTATTTTCTTTAAGGTTTTTGTGCAATTTTATCCATCTCAGTTTGCTCAGTTCTGAACTCATATTAAGACAACCTAAGATTTGAGTAGTAGTAAGGTTGAAAGGGCAATAGCTCAAGGAACTTCACTTCCATGTTCCTCATGGCTTTCAATAATCTGCCAAACAGAGCTCACTTTTTTTAAATAATTCTGTGGAAATCCCAGATATTTAACCAGTGAAATTATGAGACTTGCTCAATTTGAGAAGCCCTTTACTTGACTGAGCACATAATGCACCATCTAACATTTGGGTAACACTGTATGACTACATCTTAATCCTTCCACCCATTCCCAAGTCTTTTTTCTTCACTCTGAGTTACTTTTCTTAGAAAACACTACAAGCAAAAACTCAATTCTGTTGTATAATACAGACATGCCATTGCTATCAAGATTTTGAAAATATAATCCTACTTTCCTTGTCAGTGTTAACAACTGTGCAGAACATGTCAATGTGTAAAAGGAAGATCTGTTCACCACTATTGTGTTGTAAGTATTGAAATGAGACAAGGCAATGCACAAGGCTGTCTTACTTAGCTTTAGTTTAGGGGATGCAACATCATCATCTTCAGCCAAGGGTCCCAGCTCTTTCCTTTTTTCTTTAAGGATCTTTTCCAGCATATGGGCATCATTGTACACCTATTAATCAGTAAAGTAATCAAAATCCAATCAAAACAGGGTTTACTGTGTTTACTAGTTAAGAACTAGCTCCTAAGAAACACTTCAATGTTAGTTTGGAAAAGCTGACAGTAAAATGGAGTATTTTATTTAAAGTGTACCTTTCATAAATAAGCCTTTCTTTTTAATTGACACAGGTAAGCAGAACTGATGCTACCCTCTAAATCAAGGAGCTACAAATGTTGAAAAAATTATTCAATTAAGACGCATCTCTATTCCAAAGACAACAAAATGGCAAGGGGCAGCTGTGTTATCAACTTTCTCATCAAACCCTTCTGCTGAGCAATGAAAGATCCCTTGAACCACTGAGATTCCCTCAAGGTACAAAGGACTAGAACAGTCCTGGGTCTTCAAACCCAATCCTGGTGATGAAGTGCAGCTGCTGAGCAAGTTCCTTACTAGAAACAGCTGGAGGTTTCTTACCACCTCCCTGTTCCACATCATGCCTGCTGCCTGAGAAACATCACAATATAGACACACCCAACAATATACTTGTAAATGAAAACCATATCCTTTTCAAATTCATTTTATAAGCTAAACAAGTCATGTCTTCTAGTCTGATCTCCTACACTCTCCACTTCCATGAAAACAAAGCTGTTTTCCTTCCAAGACACCCTTTCTCAGAAGTTCTGAGAATTTCTACTTTAGTTCAATAAACAATTCCAATAAACAATACATGTAACAGTCAAAGTGAAGCCATCCTAAGAGCAGCTGCTGTCTGCAAAGCAGCAGAGAGTGTGGCTGCTGAGCCAGCAGTACCTGGGAGCCCTCCTCGTTGTAGTGCCTGGCGTTGCGGAACATGAGCTTCATGTCCTCGATCATGGCCTCCTCCGCCGCGTACTTGTCATTGCGGATGTTGTGCTCTATCATCTTCAAGTCCATTGGCTCCAGGATGATTTTGTAGTAGTCTGGATAGTCCTTTTTGGATGGTTTAACCATGAACAGATCACAGAGCCTCCTGCCTGTGCCGGGCTCTCGAGCTTCCAGAACTGCATTGTACAAGATCTTCATGCGCTGCTTCCGGATGTTCTTTTTACTGTCGGGTTAAGAAGAACCCAAAGGAAAAGAATAAATGTCAGGGGTTCTTATCCACACTTCCAACCCTAATATCAAAATGATATTATCCTCCACCATGAAGAGACAACCAGAACCACCTAAATACACACAAGAAGTTCAACATTAAGACCGGAATTTGCAATTGACAACAGCATCACAATCAGGAGCCTGACACAGAAACAGGAAATAACTCTTCCAGATGATTCTTCTCTCATTGACCCTGAGTTCAAGTGTTCTACAAAATAAACCAACTAACTCATTTTTCAAAGTGCAAAGCCAAAAGGAGCTCTGAGCACTTTCCAGATGTCGAGAAAACAGACCAGTCAGGATCAGGCATCTGAATCCAAGAGCTCCAGATCCAGAGTGAACAGGGTAAAAACCACCAGTCATACCTTCATGATTACTTCTGGTGAACACAGAATATCAAACATATGAGCTATTTATCTCAGAGTAATTTTGTACTTCTTCAGGACCAATAAGGACATCAAGGATGCAGTAGAAAGAACTGCTTAAATATCTGTCAATCCAAATGAGGTCAATAAAGCTCCCCAAAACTGCAAGCCCAGGTAGAAAATGATACGTGCTAGCCCCACAAATGTTACAGTCACCCTGTGTGTAGCTGTTATGGTTGTCTCAAGAAATCTGACAGCACAACCAAGGCACAGCTTATCACAAAAAAGAACATGGCTCCCTGCACACATAGTACATGGCCTATAAATAAATCAAACGAGTGAGAAGAAAATTTATGTCAATAATGCATAGTCTCAGCTCAGATACTGTGGCATTCAGCAATACACTCAACTACAAAGAACTTGTGAACAGGCTTCCAATCTGCAATCTCCTCAAGACTTATTCAGGTAGTTATAACTTTGACTATTACATTATCTGCAAAGACAACAACAACCAGAAAAAATTATCTTCAATTGCAGAATGGGCAAAACATCCCAGTACAATTTATAAGAAACCAAACTGCAACACAGATTCCCATGATGTGCATCCTTTCATTATACATTTAAAACATAACATATTCATGCCTCAGGTATCTCTTACTCCTTGGTGAGATCAGCAAGATAACTAAAGAAAACTAACAACAAAGAAAACTCAAAATATATGTTCTATAGGCTAAACATTACCACTGTTGGCAAATGTCGGTTAGTTGTTCCCACTAGCAGATGAGCAATGCCAGAACACAGACATGCTGCCAAATCCCCCATTTTAATGTATTTCCAGGTTTTTCTCACTCATTTCAACAGATATAGGCAAAGCAAAACCAAAGCAGAAACAGCAAAAGGCCTGCCAATACTCAAGATTCATGTCATGCATCTGATACATAAAAGGAGACATTCAAACAACTTTCTTCTGGGTAACTGTTATTTTCCCAACAGGATGAATTTTGCATGGGTTATTAGTTTCCTTTTAAAGCAATATTTTGGAATTCCTCTCAGTACTTCACTTCTGTGATCATCAGCATTTATGATCTTTTCCTTGCTATCATTCAGCAAGTGAATGGATAACAAGCATCAAACTGACAACACCAAAAGCATTCTCAGGTGCTCTTCAGGCATCACTCTGATCTCCCTTGCCTACCAACACGGGAAATCCCTTGTTCCCTCTTCTCTTTTATTGTTCTTAGATGACAGGCCCTGACAGATTTTTTCCTTTTAAGCATTTCAGTAGTGTCTGGCACAAGGTGATCAAAAGCAACATGGGGTTAAAAGGACTCTGATGACAATTTGACTTGCTCAATTAGGTTAGTACTTCTTTTTGAATGTGAAGATCACAAAGCTAATGATTTTTGCAATTTGTTCCTTCTTGATTACTTGGTTTTGTGGTCTGCCTTTCCTTTCCATTACATTTCTTCTTCCCAGCATCCCTAGACTGCACCACCTCCTAAATCCCTGTTCATATCTTCTCTCTGAAGCTTTTTAATGAGTGTACATTTCTGCACTTATTTGATTGTTCTTCAGTGACTCTCTGCTGATGCTCTACTCCATTCCCTTCCTCCCCCCACGACTGCTGTTCCTTTGACAAAACAAGAAATAAATACCCAGGAAGCCAATGTTCATAAGCAACACCAAAGAAAGATGCTGAATTGCAATTTTATACTGGCTGTTGCTACCACTGCAATAATATTACCTGAGCTGGACTTTACTTCAAATGACACCGTAAGGCAGACTTGAGAAACTCCCTCTTGCTGGAGTGAAATGCATCATTAGTATTAATTACAAAACAGCTATCACCATAAAGAATACCTTCCATAAGGCATCATTATGCTCAACAGAAGAGTCTATTGCACATCACTGGGCTTTTTGTTTATGTTACAGGACCCTAAGTAATCAACCTCTTATAATCAGTTTATTTGTCAGGCTAAAATAAAACAACTCTCCCCTAAAAATCCTGAAATTCACTGAGAAAATCACTGAGTTCAGTGCAATTACAGTGCCCATTTTACTTACTGATGTAACTGCCAACTAATAGACCAAAATAGGGAATTAACAGTCAGAAAATAGTTTTGAATTAACTAGAATCAACACTTAATGATGTTTCAGAATTACAAATCCTTACAAAAATGCTAAAACCCATGGTTTAATACTCTCTGTAACAAAAAGAGATGCAGCAATGTTATGGCCTGCAGGAACTACAGAAGCAGATACCTTTTCCTTTTTGAGCTTCCAGTATCAGATGTAGCAGAAGAAATCATGCTGTCCCCATCCTCAATGTCATCTCTCCTTGCAAGCTCCTTCTTCTTTGCCTGAAAAAAAGAACAAAGCCCTGAAGCCAAACTCGTTGCTGAACACTTACAGAACAGAATTAAAGAGCAGTATAGTTCTTTCTAACTGACAGAACAATTTTTGAGGAACCAAGTTGAAAACAATGCCATTTCAGACTACAGCACTTATCTGGAACACTTAATGAAATCTGAAAGGTTTCAGCCTTATTCAGTTAAAGGCAAACTCCAAAAAAACCCTACATCAATTTTCTCACAATTTAATTAGGTTAGGAGTCACAGTAAGGAATAAAGTGACTGAAAGAAATCACAGAAGGCAGCAGGTGTGCTGAGGAAAAATCACTTCACGATGCTCTCCATTCCCATACTTCCCTCTAAGCAAGAAAATACTTCTGCAAACACAGGTCTAGTTAAAAATTATTCTGGAAAAATATCCTTTAGGGAAATAAATTCACATGTGAAGTTATATCCCTTTGCTTGCTCTCCTCCACATACCTGCATAACCTGCTGCATTTTCAGCACCCTTTTATAGATGGCAGAATTGGGGACATTGTAGCGCTTGGCATTTTCAAACATCAAATTCAGATCAGCCTCCAACTGATCTAAAGTTTCATACTCATGGTTCTTCAGCTTGGTTCTGCAAAAGAGAAATACTAGTCAGCTATTTCACTAGTTACACAGTGCAAAACAGTTCTTTAATATCCTCATTTTCATGACAAAGCAATAGTCAAAGAGCTCTAACTACAGAAATGGGATTTACTTTTTGATTCTCTAGGAACATCTTCCACATGTAACTACATTAGGGAAATGCATCTCCTCAAAGAATAGTTTCAGTATTTTGGAAGCTGTGGAGCCTGAAGTCCTGTTGTCATACTGAGGTGAGATGTTACAGGTGAGGCAGCAGAACAGGCTGCAGGGCCCCTGAGCCCCGACCTCAGGCCAGGCCAGCTCTGCACAGCCCCAAGCACTGCCATCCCTCCATCAATTCCACTCATCTTCAGTGAGAGCCAAAAGCACCCAGCACCTCTCATGTTAAACCCTCCAATCTGTGCCTTCCCTTAAAGAAACCCTGTTTGTGGACTGGTGATACAGCAAAGTGCACTTCACCTGACAAAAGTCACAAGAGGAGCAACAACAACAACAAAGTCATTTTTCACATGCTCAACACATGAATCAACATGAGTTAATGCTTAACTGAATGTGTTTTCTTGCACAATGCTGGAAGTTCTAGCCACCTTTTTTAAACCTTCCAGTACTTCATAACACACACAGAAAATATTGATCTGCAGCAACACAAGCCCCAAGGCCTGTCAGAGCTGCAGCAGAACATCCTCCTCCTCCTGCCTGCACATTCAGCAGGCACATACCACCTTTACACCCAGCCTGGCTTCTGCAGCACCTGGCTGAATGTGTCCCTGCTTGATGGAGCATCATCACTACCATGAAATAAATTTAATACAAAACCTTTCAGCCCCAAGCTTGCTTCTGCCACCATTTGCTTATCCACTACCTAACAACCAAGGTGCAGGCCATCTGATTTTAAGCAAACAATTTACATTCACAGCTGCTCATCAAAGGCCTGAAGTAAAAGTAAAAACCCAGACTCGGACTGAATGGTTTGGAAAGTGATAACTTCCAACCAGGGACATGACGAATGAAAAATGTACAGGCACAGAAGTGATCCTGTTCTAGCCTGTAAAGAAATTCCTCTCCTGCCATTCTCTGTGCTGCTGTCAGCAAACAATAGGATGATTAATTAGGTAGGTTATTTACATAAGTACTTTGAACAGATTTAATTACACTCAAACTCAGCAGAACTCAAGCATCATGACTTCTCTGGATTTAGAGGATGAAGTGCAGCTTTTCACAATAAATTTTTAACAAGCCATCTCACCAATCTTGGGAAGAAAGGATTTTATAAACAACAGTTTATTTCACAAAGTGGGGCTGAAACTAACCAAACTCATGGCTCTGCAGAAAGCCACTGCCAAGACAACACAAATCATATACTAGAAACTAAGAGAAATTTCTGTGAAAATTACTGACAGGGATATAACAGTACTGAAGGCATGAGTAAAATTAGAAAGAATTTCCTTTTAAACAAAATGACCTTTGCAAAATGAAGAAAAAAAAAGTTTAAAAGTAAGGCTACAGTTTCATAAGACCACTAAGCCCAAAACAACACTGACATGACATTTAATTTGGTTGAAATCAGAATATTAATTAAAAAATACTGTAAGTGGGCACTCAGCTCCCTAAAATGTCTACTGCAAACTCATCAGTGCATCCAGGTGGAATATCTCCAAGTACTGAAGGTGAGATATACTCTTTCCATATAACCAAAAAATCCATTTATTAGACAAACAGCCTAAAACTTCCCTACTGAAAAATATTCAAACACCAGGATAAGATCAGTTATGCAACTTATTTTCTTTTATTCAGAAATTGTGAAGTGCTAGTCCTGCCTCTTCAGGAAAAAACAACCCACTAACACAGAATGAGTGGGATCAAGAGATGCATTTGACAAATGTCCTAGTGAAGATGACAGTCTTCTTCTAAAATATATTGGCAAACTTCTTTACTTGAACCTGCGATTCTATAAACATACAACATGCACTGAAAGTACTTCCTAAGGTCAGAAAACTGGTTACACAAACTGAAGATTTCAAAAATATACAATATTCACCAAATAATAAGTTATATTAAGTGACAAAAAGAATGAAAGAAGTCCTAAATCTCAATAACGTGAAAATTTACAGTATATTCAAAATATTAAGAGCCATCATTTTCTCTTCCCAATTGACTCATTAGCTTTATGAATCAAGCAAACAAAAACACAGAAGTGTTTCTCTATAAACCCTTCAAACTTTAGCCCAGGCACCAGTCTCTTATACTTCAAAATCAGTTCCACTTTTTGATTCGCCATATTGCTAAAACTGATTAAGTTATATGGCAAAATATCCTTGACCAGGTGATGACATTTACTATAAGCTCCACTCAAACCATTTATACCCAATCCAAAACTACCAAGAGCCACCAAAAAGTTCAAGAGAATCCCAACACATCACATAAATGCAAAATTTAAATTCTTGTGTCACAGAGCATTGTCCAAAAAGGATCACACTCATTAAGAAAAATTGATTTGAATTCCCCAAAAAGTAGCTATCACACAAAGCCAAGTGTGTTAGACACCTGATCCCCACAGAGTTTTAAACCTCAGCTGCAGCCCCAGGAGCACAAGAGACCAGGGTGTGTTGTGAAGGTACCAATTTCAGTGCCTGTACTCCCACATGTGTTTCAGAGAGAGCTGCTGCCAGGGAATTCCCTGGCACACCTTCCTCCTCTGGGATAAAAAAGCCTGACCCACTTGCCTAGGGGATGATACTTCCCAACACTGTAAAATTTAATAAGGAACAGTGTTCTTGTAAGCCTGCCAGGATCTAGCACTTGTGCACTTGGGAACTGAACTCATTCTGCATCTTCTCCTGACTGCTCCTGTGGTTATTTGTAATTAACAGAATGACTCTTCCCCAGCAACGTCAACTTTGCATTAGGCACTTTCAACACATGTCAAAGCCATAGCCTTGACAGCATCATGCCTTTCTTTTTAAATAGGATTTTCTTGTTCTCCAGCTCTGAGCTTTGCCTCCTTTGAGGCAGGGAATTCTCATCAATGTGCTCAACATCTGCTGGGAGGGAATGAAGGGACAGCCAGGGTCACCTCAGCTGTGTCACTGACTGGCCAAGAGGTGAATGGAACAAAGGGGAACACAGGAAATTTCAGCTGAACACAAATGGTTTTCACTGTGAGGGTGGTCAAACACTGGCACTGGGTGCCCTGGCAGGATGTGGAGTCTCCATCTGTGGAGACCACCAAAACCTGACTGGACACAGTCTGGACACGAGGCTCTGGGTGACCCTGCCACAGGGCTTGGGCAGGATGGTTTCCCTTCCAACTCAGCTGTTCTGTGATCTGGGAGCAGCAAGGCAGGAGGAAATCAGGAGACAACTAAAAGCCATCAGCATGATTACCTCCCACAGCCAGGAACAGCTCAGGATCAGCACTCAGCTCAAATGACTGAGGTTCAGAACACTCAAAGTGACTGAGAGGCTGGGACAGGTAACATCTCATTAAACCAAAACACACTCACACACTCCCTCTGGAAATCATGAATTATTTTAAAGACTTTTCCTGCTTTTAGCACACACAAACCCCTCTGAAATACATGACTAGCTGTAAAATTTGCAACAGCCACACATTTCACAGCTCACTCCGGCAGGACAGCCGAGCAGCCAGATGCCAGAGCCCAATAGACACGAAACAGGAATGGCAGGCTTCACTCCACCTCCTTCAGCTTTCCACTGGGACACTGAACTTTTCTGTCCCCACCTGGGAACAGAAGATATGCTCTATTTATGTACATCTCAAAAAAAAAAAAAAATCCCCAAACCACCACTACAAGAAAAGAAGGGAAAAAACCCCACAGAAAACCAAACACCCAAAACCCCATAAACAATCTCCAACCCTAATGAGTGGCAGCTCTGAATACCAAAGACACATTAGCAGTATCAGCAAAGCCATGATGCTTCAGTTTTCCCTAAAGCCCATTAATTAAGAGTACATATGCATGACTTAAAGGCCTTTGAAGAAGTGAAGATTACAAGGTAATTTAAAAGACAGCTGAATTTCAGAATTTGCAGGAAATTAGATTCTACAAACATTGTACTTTAATTTGTGAGCCTCAAACACTATTTCTAAAAAGGCTGGCTGTTCTTTTTTTTTATTTTCTAAGCTCCCCAGACAGTAAGTCAAGTTACTTTTTTCTACAGTTCTTCATACACTGGTATGGAATTTCTGTGCTGCTCACACAGCCAGATGCAACCTGCCTACACTGTAAGGAAAGCAGAAATGCAGCTGCCTCTCTATGGCAAATCATTTGTTCTATAACTGATATCAAGGGTATTTTTAATAGAAAATGTCTCCCAAACAAATCTGTTTATATATAATTTGAGCCGGTACTTTTAGGTAGATCCAGGCACAAACTGCCAATGATTATTCCTAATTTCACTGTTTGTTTTTTTTTTTTTCATCAAGTACATATTGTGCTTTATTCAAGGCAAGACACCTTCTTTGCCACTATTACAGCTGTACTAAGACATAAGAAAAAATGCTTTAAAGCCACTGATGGGAGAGACAACCAGTGTGGCAGCTTTTATTCCCCAGCACATGCAAAACACCCTCAGACAAGATAAAAAACCAAAAACCAGCTTTGTTAACTTCTGATTTAACAACAACCCTGCTCATTCAACAATTCCATCAAGTCTGACATTGTATTATGGTACAGCTAAAATGTAAAGACCTGTGCATCAGAGTGGATTACAGAGGGATGAGCAGTGGGAGGGGGCAGGGCTCCCTCACCGGGGCTGAAGGACTGTAGGTACTGCCAGGGTGTGGCTTGGGCAGGCCCTGGAGCCCCAGTGGCCACTGGGCAGCATCATTAAAGCCTATTAATGCTCCCAGGACCTGCTCACACCCATCACACTGGCTTATCTTGAGCCACCAAAGAAAGACACTGCTCACTTCACTCAGGTCTTTAATCTGACAACTGCACTCTGGCAGCTCACAGACCTTTCATGGCTCACACATTTATAAATGCTGCCTTCAGTCCAGACCAGCTACATCATCATGAAAATAATTATTCTCCACAGTTACACAGTGACCTAGACAGGAGGATTGTAATTGCAACCATCTTCCTACAATTCACACTGAAGACTTTTAACTTAAAAGAATATGGCAGTAAGAGGTAATCAAGCCATCAGGTCAGGGAAAAAGAAAAATGGAGTTCTGCAAAACCTTTCATCTCTGCTGCACACCTAGCCTTCAGAATTATTCATATGGCAATTTTCAGGCACATTACAAATGAAATTCAATGAAAAATAAACCAAACAGCAGCCATGTACCACAGATGATCTAAAGACTGAGCTGAAACAAGCCGCAATCAGATGCAGAGGAGAGATGGTGCAAACACTGCATTAGGTACCAACAGCTTGACCAAAAGAGAAGATGCTGGGAATAAAAGAAACCCTTGAATAGTTTCACACCACATGTAATTTGCATTCTGTTCTCTTACCTGATCTGCTGCAATGAAATGGGTGTTTTAATTTGCTGATAATAATCAGGATACTTTTTCTTGGAGGGCAAGTGGAAAAAGGGTTCAGAGATGAGCTGGCCCTGGTTATTACGGCAACTTCTCACTGTGTCATAAAGCTGGTACAGAGGATTGGAGGTGTCCATGAAGGAGGTGATGCTCTCAGCTTCAGACTCTCCCTCTTCATAACGAGCAGCAGCTGCACAGAGAGAAAAGAAAAACAGGAAACTCAGCAGGACAACTCAGAGTGGGTGGTTTGGTGGATAAAGGTCTAAAGCAGAAGGAAAGGAAAGCCCTCTCTGGCAGTCAGATTCACACCTCAGAAAATGACACAACACACACCTAATGAGCCTCAAGCTGACAAAAAAAAAGCACTTTATTGCAATCCTTCAGACAATATTAATCACAGCTCAATACAAAATTGTGAAGCTTAGCAGAAAAAAATTGACACTAAAGCCTGATGATGCTCCTCTAATATATACAACAAATGAAGAAGAAATAAATGTTTTACAGTGATTATACAACAAGCCTACAAAATTCATAGTAAGTATTTAAAAATTTCATAGCAAACTTTTCTGGTTATCTTGTTTCAGGATTAGGATGAATGAAAGAAACGCTATGAAGAGCTAACACTTACTGCAGATAAAATTAGGAGAAACATTACATGAATAACAGAAACACAACAGGAAGGAGAAAACACTGGTACTGGAAACACAGGATGGGACCTGTGTTTATTATTGGCAATAAACGGCCAATCCTTCTACACTTCTAAGTCACATGAACAGTGCACTTCGTACCTTGCAGACAGACATAACATAAAATCTACATGGCTTTGCACATGCCAGAGTTAAATTATTCACCCCTTTTGCCCTCTGAGTCTGGCAGATGACACACTGAGTCACTCAGCTACACAGCTCTCTAACACCAGGTTTCCAGCTGGCATTTCCATTACTGCTCAGAGAAGGCTGCCACAGCTTCAAGCTCTCTATCCACCTTCAGTGAAGCCACACAGAAATGGTGACAAAGCCAGGGGACACTCAGACTGTAACAACACAGTGCTGTCACTGCTGCTCTGCAGCCTGACACCAGATCTACACCACTGTGTGGGACCTGTCAGGGTCAGAACCAAAGCTAAAACACAACCAGGCATCAGCAGATGGGCAAACATGCAATGAAGATGTGCATGACTGATTTGGGGAGACACCCAAAATTATCCTAATGATGCCAATCAGCATCACTTAATGACCCAGCATCTACTACATCACAGCCAGCAAAGCAGGAGCTGGAGAGAGTAACTCAGGTAGAAACAAACCACTGGAGCTATCACTGAAATCAGGTGAAGTTTCACAAACAGATTATGGTTCAGTTTACTAAACAGTTTGGTCTGTTTACTCAAATTGTTCACTTCTGAGTACTCCCCCAAAAGTAAGAAACAAACTGAAAAAGCAGAATAGCTTGTTTCTAAGAAAGAGAAAACACAAAGGCACTAGCCAAGCATTTGCTGTTCTCTGCTGTGTGAGCCAGCAACAAAATAGCTCAACATCCTTAATAAGAAATGTACTTTCTTTGTGTTGAAAGTAGGCATTCCCTAAAAATAAATCTAAGTAAATCAGATATTAATTAATTATTTTAAAATGTACTAAAATAAAGCATTTATGTATTATAGTTTTACTGTAATTTATATTTACATAATATGCAGCTATGAATAAATATATATACATTATATTTATAAATATTTAATATAACTATTTTTACATACTTTATAGCTATAAATATACAAAAATAAATATACAGCTACATTTTTATTATGATGTGCATGTTCTTTAAAAGTGATGTGTAAACATAATATATCTAGAAAATTATTCTGATCTCCTAATATGAAACCTGCTCTATTAAGAGCCAAAGAAGAATGTATTACTCAGACCAGAAGACACAAAAATTCTTATTTTTGCAATAATAATATTTTTGTACTTATAGAGCAAACAATCTGATGTAAGACTGTACTTTCTTTAATGTGCAGTAGCAACAGGACCCATATCCCAGCAAGCACTGGCAGAGGAGAGGGACAGACATTTATTGCCCTTTTGTGCTGTTACCACAACTACAGTTTGCAGATACCACAAAGCACCCAAACAACAATGAAAGCTCCATGTCTAACTGAAGATACTTGCCAGTAAAACCAAAAGCAGCATCCAGTCTTAAACCATCTCTAAATGAGACAGTAAAAACAAAACACCCTTGTTTACAAAATTAAATACATGCAAGTAATACATAATGACCACCTATGCCTGCCTCTGTAGACTTGTAATGAGGAGCAAGGGAGCTGCTGAAGCTGCTCACAACCTTCTACACTGGGGCTGGAAATGTTCTACAAGCTCCACCACACCAAACACCATCTGCAGCTGTCAGGATAAACCCTCAGTTGGAAACTGATATTGTTCATTGCTTAGGCAACAGCTACAACCAAAGAAGCTCATAAAGATTCAGCTCTCTGTTTGAAGGAGAGAGTTCTATTAATGTTCAGTCATGCAGCCCTGTTCTCATTTATTTTAACAAGCATTAGAGGAATGAAAAAAAAATGAGGCAGCAGAACAATTAATAAAAATATCACTTGGTTTAAAGAAAAGCCCTTGTCACTCAGAGACTGGTAGAACAGGGCTGTCCAAGTAGTACATGGAAGCACAGAAAATCTTGGGGGGGGACAGGTCTGCTAAAAAACTTAACATTGCCTCTTAGGAGAGTTTCAACAGCAGCAAGACAAAAGCCTCGCAGACAGAAAGAGGTCTTTAAAAAAATTACAATAATATCCATAGCAAAGGTGGCATCTGAAAATGGTTCAATCAGTGCAAGAATTTAAATCACTAAAACATAAAAAGCTACATGTTTTTACAGCACTGCAACTTGAAAAAAATAACAATTATAAAACAAGCAAAACCCAGCTAATAAATACTCCCCACACCTCCCAGAAACTGCTCTGAAGCAGTAACTGAACTCTGAGCTAACCAGGAATCAAAATGCTTTTGCTTACAGCAAGACCTAAAATCCAAAAAATTCTACATACCCATCCACTAGAAAACTGTGCAGAGTACAGCTCAATTACCAGGTAAGAAATAAATGCCCCAATAATACATATTGAACAGGTGCATCTTTCAACATCAATGAAGAAAAAATGTAAACAAAAAAATTAAACAAAGAAACAATTCCAGCACTACCAATCTCTTTTGCTGCATGGAGCAGCCAATGTCTTCTCCAGTATTTCCTCTTCTGTTCCATTTTAAAAGGAATAAAACCAACAAACAGCTCCCTAAAGCTTGAGTAAATGTACTTGAAAACACACAGAAAATTCAAAGTATGCCAGCAAGTTTGGCCTACACCCTATCTCACTAGCTGTAAGAGTCAAAAGGAATTACACGCTGAGTACAAAATATTTTTGAAATAAATGTATCTGAGTTTATCAGGAGCTTTACAGATTTGGTCATTGTGAACATTTTAATGAAAGGAATTAGAGAAACTGCATTTCAGCTCCTACCAGCCAAAGCTGCATCCTCATCGCTCTCTGATCCATATTGCAGTGCCATGGTTATTGCTGATAAACGATCCCCTTGGGCTGATCTTTTGTTACTATGAAAGAGAAAAAGTAAAGGAATTTTAAAAATTAAAAATAAAAAAAAGGAGAAAATTAAAACAAAAAAAAAAAAAAAAAAGGAAAAGGTTATCACATTAACCATTAACAGTCACCCAGAGTGTGTGAGCAAACAAGTCATGATTCCATTAGCAGGAACACTGCTTTGAGTAAAGAAGGTCAGAGCTTTTAACTGAAGAAATTCTTACCAAGCCATGAGTCTGCCTCTATTTTATGAGCTGGTCCATCCAACACAGTCAGAAAACTGAGGTCCAGCCTACTGCCTTCTATCCAGTTTTGTATACTTGAGTAGTTGATTCATTGTAAGAGAAGGGGAATGATAAGAAGTCTCTCCCAATTAATAACTTTGTTTTTTGATCCTGTTTTATTGGGATTTGTCTACAGGAAAGAATTCAACACACTGTATATTCTATCTCCCATTCCCTCATCCCCACCCTTGGCAATTTCAGCACACACAGTGCCTGCACATGAAGCAGCCTCCTATGCTTAGGTGGATTAAACTGGCATCCACACTGGCTACAGTCTCACCTGGACTTCTTCAGCATCCCTCTCTTTTGTCCCAAACCTGGGGCACAGCATTCATACCACACTATATAAGCTATGCCTGACATTCTCTGCCTTTTTACAAGATCAGCTCTATAGGCAGCTCCAGAAATGGGCTCAGCCATGTCCTGCAGGAGCCAAGTGAAGACTGGGAAAAAGCAGATGGGCTGAGGGCATGCCTGGGCCCTGCACTCTCCTACACATCCTTTTCTGCCTTGTGATACAAACACACAGATACCATTTCTCTAGTGTGTGGGCCATCCCTCTAAAACATCCACTGAGCTCCTTTAGTCCATGACTTTGGCTTCCATCTGTCCCTGCAGTCCTGCAGGGCAGCAGTGCTGGTGTTGGGCTGCTGCCTGATGAAGCCACTTCTGCTTCTGTCCTTGCTGTGCTTTCCCTCTTTTCACCAAAAAGGCTTCATTGACCTGGGCCATTTTTATTGCAATACCACACCTGGATCATGAGTACATCCACTTGTAGCACCTCCTCCCAAAGGCCCCTGGAGCTGTAATTCACCTTCCCACTGGCAGTGCAGATCCACAAGGGCACTCCAGGCTCAGCACCCTGAGCCAGCCTGGCTGCTGTGCTGCTGTTCAGTGGCCCAGCCCTTGAGCACCTACATGAGGCATCTTCACAACCAGGCTCTGTGCCTGAGCAGCAGCATCCAGGCACAGCTGAGCAGCCCAGGTGGTTTTATCCCTGTGCTGCAGTGTCAGCTGCTGTAGGCACCCCCATGGAGCACTGCCAGTATGGACTGCACACACTCCCCAGTCAGCAATAACCACACTATCAGTGTCTTATCAGCATTAATCTCATCCTAATCCAAAGCCCAGCAGCACAGCAGGTATGAGGAAGAAAAATCAAACAAAGTTTAGCATTTCCATAGGATGAGCACCCAGCTTTTCCTCCAAGGGCACAATTTACTTACCGATAATATTTGTTAGAAGAATTTCTCTCATCCCCAACACTGCCTTTACCCTGTGAGGAAGGACCTGTCAGCTTGGAAGCAGCCAAATTTGATGCAGTCCTTAAGGCAGGAGAGGCAAGCCAAGGAAAGGGGGGAGGAAAAAAAACAGGCCCACCTTAAACCCATGAAAAGATGCAGCAAGAAAAAAAAGTTTTTTACAGAATCACTTTGATAGATCAGCCAAAAAGTTCAGAGACAGATGTTTGGAAGCTGAAAGATTAGTGAGATCCTTTCAGTGCTCCAGCATTTATGTGGATGTTGTTTATAAAGTCAGAGGAAAGTAACATTCAGCTCAAGCATTGATAGCTGTACACACAGCTCAGCCTAAATAGCAGTGAAAGCAGCCAACAAAATGTTCCTTAGCATCCAGATAAAGCCAATCATACAGGTCCAGTCATGTTTTATCAACACTTAAAGTCACTGTCAGGTTGGCTGACAGAGCACATTATCAAACAATTCAATTTTGTCACTTTAAGGGAGGACAGTTAAATGCACCCACAAAGAGCAGTTTAGGATGGCAAAGGAGACAATGGGCTCTGCAATAAAAACCATGATTTTTGACACAGGGGCAACATATAAAGCTTAGGTTGGTAGCATTATGATGATTTGAGTTTGAGCCATAAATGACAAAGAACAACAGATGCAAATTCAGAAGAAAAATATAGAAAATGCACTTGAAGTGAACTGATGAGGGAGTTTTACCCAAATCAGCAATAGGTAAAGAACTCCCCTTTAAGACAATTAAACATTTAGGAATTTAAATAAAAATAATGATTCTGTGAAGCAGATTCTTGAGAAAGAAACAAACAACAACAACAAAAGAATGGTTCAACAGAAAAAGCAGCCAGTGAAATACACAAGAGCAGGTGAAAGGTTTGGTTTTCATGACACTTCTCTTATCCCAATTTTTTCTGCATTCAGCCCAGTATTACTGTAGCCTCCTTCAGGCATTATTTTTTGCCCCCAAGTCAGAGAAACAAAGAAGGGAGCTGTCAATGATTCTGATAGATTACTTCAGGATTTGAAGGTCTGTTGAGAACACAATACACAAGAGGAACATCTAGAATAAGGCAGCTAAGAAGTGGAAATGGGTTGGCAGTGCAAGAGAGGAATTCAGCTAACAAATATCAGTGTGATTTATCTGTCATCCCTTCTTATACAATCAGATTTTAAAGAAAAACCATTGAGCCTCAGAAATAAATATGACACACACCCTGACATGCTGAGCTTCACCAATGGCCAACACAGTGAGAAAAATAAAATACAATCACAATTTAAACAGAAAACCTCTGTGCTTCTGTGTAATTCTAGTTACTGCAAAGCAAATACATATGGATGTTCAGTGTCTGTGGAATCCAAATCTTCTGGCACTACACATACTTTTATGAAGGAGAATTATTCACCTATGTGTCAGGAATTACTCCTTAAAGAGTATTTCTGCTTTTTATTTTTATATGCTCCAACAATGACTCACCCAACCATGGGAAGGATGCTAATGCTGAACAAACCAATCAAAAAAAACACTTCTCAAAACATCAAGCAGTAAAATTCAACTTCCACTTCTTTCACACAATAATTCTAGGCAACACTTCTAATACTGACACCATATACACAGAAAAAATTAAACTGCCTTTCAGTTAAGTAAGGCAGTGACAGTGTTTCCAGTTGTACCATACAAACCTTGGCAGGAAATGCCAACAGTGTTTTCCCAGCACCAAATACCAGTAAACAGCTCCAACAGATAAAGAGATTCCACCTTGTAAGTTTTCAAACACAGCTCACATTGGCAAATAATATCTAAGCCTACTCTTGAGTGTTGCTCATAAATAAAATGTTTTTATGAGAAGAAATTTAATTGCATTTCACTTAAGAAACATTTATAATGACTGCATCACTTCTCTGTACACTATGGATTTTCACAGGAAGAAAATGCTGTTTCCTAAGTAAAATCACCCCATGAAACAAATAGAGCTGTCAACTTTCATCAAGTGTTTTATACCTGCATATTCAGGGCCAAATCTCTGCTGCACTGATTAATAAATCTGGATCTTCAGGTTCCTGTGCCTCTCTTCATAGCTAAAATTGTTTTTCAAACATGAGTGGATTTCCCTCTAAGTATCTTTTGTCCAAGGTTCTGTTCCTATGTTTCTGCCCCTAACTGTGAGCCCTTTGGTTTCAGTTCCTAACAAGGTTCAAGAATATCCAGCACTTTTCAACAAAACAAAGCATCTTGTTCCTCACTATTCATTTTCTGTTATTAACTTATAAACATGTGGTGGAAGTTGGCCATAACTTATTAAACATCCACGGACAGTATTTTTCATAATCAAGTACATCACAAAAATATTTCACCGTAGACGTATTTCAATGAAAAAAGCTTTCTTTCAAAAACTATTTTAACCAATGTACAACTTATAAAACAACACTAATCTAAGTTTTCAAGCCATTATTTCCCACTATACTCTCCACAGCACAATTAAAGGAATGTCAATAGAGGTTTTCATATGAGATTATAGAAAGAAGTCTATTTGCAGTACCTCATTCGGAGACTTGACTTGGCCAACTCACTGTGCTCAATCTCAGCCTTTTTCATATTAAATATCTTTTTAATTGCATTTGCATCCTGTCAATGAAAAGATTTTTTTTTGTTTAATGTTGAAAGAGAACAATATTGTAATCAGATATATCCAGCTATCTAAAACAAAAATTAAGGTGTTTTTACATTTAGATATTAAACAATTTTGCACAAGAAATGAAGCATGGAACAAAGTCTGCCTGAAATACTCCCACACAGTATTTTTACAGTGGCTTGAAAAAACTGAATAGAAGACCTGAGCAGCTTCAGGCTCATTTTTTGTCATTGTTGCACCCCAATTCTGCTAAAAGCAATATAAAAAAGAAAAACCCACTAAAAGCTATTAAAAAAATGAAATCAGGGTCTTGAGAGCCTTATGTTCAAGAATTATTTAAGGATCAACCAGCACAGAAAGTAGTCAAGAAAATCTGAACCCAAATCACACTATGAGCAACTGAAACTAACCTTGAATACTTGGGATCCAGGCTCATTGTAGGTTTTGGCATTCTTTGCCAGAAGATCTATGTCCTTGGCCATGGCATGAATGCTTTTATAAGTTCCATTCTATACAACAAGAAGCAGAACTGGTTAAAGTGGCAACCTTCAGACAGCATGAGAACTAAGCCAATAGTGAAAAGCAAAGGAATTCATATTCAATAAAGGGAATGTTCATAGAAAAGCAACTGATTTGTAAAGACAACAGATAAGTATCTGCAAAAAGTAATCAAGGACAGTAGCATACATATATGCTAAGTCTTTATAAAGCTCATGAATGCTAAGATTGAAAAAATGCTTAATAGATCATACTATCTTTACTTTGAAGAGCTCTGACAAAATGCTGTTTTAACTTTATTCTCTAGTTCAATCAGTCTATGTCCCATCCCTACTATACAAAATGCTAGAATTACAGAACAGTATTTCAAATTATTGGAGAAGTAAGATGAAAAATGCATCAGTACAAAACATCTATTTATAGCACTAGAACAGAAGTAGGTGATGATAATGCACAACCAAGCCTCAGTACTCCAATGTTTTACATGAGCAGCACTTGTCAAGGAACTGCTTTAAGCCATTAAACATCAAGGAACCCGAGATATTCTGGCTTGAAGCCAGCACTCCACAGCTCACAATGCCTGATCTTCCATATAGCAACTTCTGCAGCACTAACCCAGCACAGAACATTGAATCACCACAGTGTGCAGGTTTTTTAATAGCAGAGGGAAAACACACTGCCTTTCGTGCTACCATAAATCCTGACTTCTAACAATTCTGGAATGCTTACTGTTAAAAAAGGCTGTACCCCGACACATTAATATGTTCATACCTGTATCCTCTGGGCAATGGTTTTAAGATCTATGGGTTCCTTTATTATTGCATAATAATCTGGATATTGCTGAAAAACAGAAATAATTTAGGTATTACTATAAGCAGTCACAAAGGTTTTGTTCTAACAGCTCACAGAACAAGCCATTAGATGAACTGAAGGTAAGAACAGCGTAAGCCTCAAATGAGGCAGATACAAGGCAATTATAATTCATCAATAAACTGACATAAGGGACCAGTTCTGATTGAAAATCAAATCCATGGTGATGGTTTTCAGAATATTTATTCTGCTGATTAAAACTTTCACCACAAAAACAGAACACCACTGTTCTGAAACAGAGCAGTACAAACAGGTGGAATTTGCCACTGAAACAGAGAGCTGCACCCTGAGCGTGGCCATCAGAGCCTGTAACATCAGTTACAGAAATGTCCAGGCTTCCAACTTAGCACACAACCTACATTAATAAATACTCACCACTTTAGAAGGAAGTTTCTGAAACAGTTCACTTATGAGTCGTCCTGAGGGGTTTGTGGCAACAGCTATAGCATCAAGAAGCTGTTCCAGAATTTCCTTCAGGTAACCTGGAGATGACTAATGTAAGAAACAAAAATTACAGAAAGTTTCAACAGCAGCCAGAGTGCAGGGCTTCAAGTTGTGCTGAATACTTCAAAGGCAGAAAAAATCAGCTACAAAATACAGATGCAACTTTTGAAGACAATATTGTTTATGCAGGTAAAGGTACACTAAAAACCTCGAATTTCAGCTTTACACTGCAGACTGTCAGACACACATCAAAGTTACTGAAAATGTGCATCCCAACATCATAAAAACCAGATTAGCCCAAATTTCTTCTCATAACACTCCAGGAACAGCTGCACTGACTGAATGGGGCACTGGCTGATAACTGATGTCATTAGACATGAATCTTGCTTGCAACAAACCTCAGTGTTGGCATGAACTCAAGCATACTTCATATTATTCCAACTAAACCAGAGCCATGCTTTACCCATATCAGAAACCCTCACAGCTTTTTTTGCAAGGCAAAAGTGAAACACACATACAATGCTGTGAAGTGATTAACTAATAAACTTGCATAAGAAATACCCTTTGGGACATAATTTAACAATGAAAATCTTACTCAACGAATTTCACCCTCTCAGAGTTGGCTGACATCCACAGTTACAGCCTCCCTTCTGCAGCTGTCATGCCCACACTTACTAATTCAGAATTTGCTTGATTGTCATGTCCTTCCTCATCATCATCGTCATCCTCAGCATCACCTTTCTGAACAAATTCATTTTTTGTGCGCAAATACAGCTCCCACAGTTTGCAGGCAGCTTTATATTCAGGAGAATCTGGCTGCAAAAACAAATCAAACATTCCAGTCAAAATTCAGGGCATTCTCATCTGGGGGAAATTTGTAAGTTATCAGCTGAAAGTTATTAAATATGAGTAACAGAAAACTTGGGAAATTCCTGCTTCATTTGTTCTTTGACAGAGGAGTTAAGAATCACAATAAGCCTTAGAAAATATAACCTGTATCACTCAAAAGCATCCAAGTCTTTCAGAAAACTTTGCAATAAAACTAGCTGGGTTGAGGCTTGGACAAACCAACTAGATGAATCTGGAGAAATCACTGGCTTTTGTTGAAGTACACCACCAGCATTTAAAACAGATTAAATTTCAGTATGCCAGAAATCTGATTTAAGGCAATACTGCTGTCATTGCGTGGCACTTGAAAATTAACTTCTATAGAAGAATGCCAGTAAATATCTTTGAAAGCACTGCAATGGTTTACACTCAGCATTAACTGGGCAATTCCAAAGAACATGACAACATGTTACCACCTGGGTACACCTGATAATGTCACCTTATTACTGCTGATTGCACTCTTCTTACTTCACTCTCTCAACCTCTGACAGCTTGTAATACAAATGAGAAACCAACATGAGAACTGTTCCTTATCTTGCCTTATTAGGCTTAAATATTCTCAGCACATTAGACCAGATGTTGCTTATGAAGAGCAGATTTTTAAGGGTATCCTGCTCCACAAATCTGCTTCCTTCTGTATTAATGCAAGATGTTCAGGACTGAGAGACTTGACCAGGAATACAAAAAAATCCAAAGGCTGCTGCTCTGCTGGAGCACTGCCTATAAAACATCTGCTGGAATAAAGACCTTGACAATTATTGTCCCTGGTTTGTCCATGCCATGGAGCTGCCTGGGGAAGGTAAAAGGTGAAAAGAAGAAGAGGTTAAGATTTTGTGCCACAGCTCCATAATTCTCTGGAAATGCCAACATTCCTTCATCCTGCAATAATGGATACCTATTTTTAGTCTAATGTGAGATCTCTATGACATAGTTAAATTTTGAGCCCACAATTCTACAGGCAAAGGCAGCACATACTCTGTAAAACCCCAATCATTCTCTTCTGCCACCAACCCATTAATGTTGGGGTTTTCACACTGAGTGCCTTGCAAAGCTCCAGGAGTACAAAATGGATTTGGAAATCTTTGTACTTTTCCTCCTGGAAGCAGAATGTGCAAATGCATTAACCCATAAATCTGACTGTTTTCAAGAAGCTACTGCACACACACACAAGTGAAACAAACACTGCCTTTCTGGATGTCACCTGGCTACCCCAGCTGGGTTATTCAGAAGGAACTCATTTGGATTGTCTCCAAAGTCAAAGATATGTGAATGGCAATATTAGCAGGTTTAGATTTGCTGTATCACCTCATTCAGCACATACAATTTCACTGGTTTATGGATTTAACATAGCCTTTCATTAAACAATATTAACCCAACTTTTCCCCAATTCCTTATGCAAACTGCAATAAAACCCATTAGTATCTGTAATAAAACACACAGAGTTTGGGGGAATTGCCATGGGGGTTGTCTTGAAGACATTACATTCACATCTATCATCACTAACCATGACAGTCAATGTGCCTTTTTTTTCATTTTATTAAGTGGCAAATGGAAGAGAAAGATTCAACACTCCCATCATAAGCTTGCTGTTAGCATAAACTTCTCCTTCTGAGAAGGAAAAAAAAAAGGAATCTTTCTCCATTTCAAAGGTGGAGAGGGTGCTGTAAACACAGAGGGTGTTGTAAAATGAGGAGGCTTTGACAGAGGAATATTTTTCTCAGTTTATATCTCCATTTTTGCTTTTGACCTCTTCTGGAAAACTACATGAAGATCATCCCCACATTACTTTATGATTTTCCACAGAAAAATTGTTATAGTAGGACATTTTAGAAAGATACAGTCAACATTATGGAAATTTATGCAAATAACTGCAATATGTGCTGTTCTCTTACCGATAATACTTCAGCCTAAACTGAAGAGGTTTTGGCCAAACCAAGGCAGAATCTGAACAGCTCTACTCCTTTTACAATGGATTTGAGCCTTTAGTTTGCTCACCTTATAGTAAGCCTTTGCATTGTTAAAGAGAAGCTGGAAATCAGCAGTTAGCACATTCACATCATCATATTCCTCCATCTTCAGCTTTTGTTGGATTTTCATTAAATCAATTGGCTGAGAAACCACTTCATAATAATCTGGCTGATTTCTGTTGCAATGACAAAAACAGGCATCATGTTCCAAGCAGTAAAACCCAAACCCCAGCACTAAAGCTTGTGCATGTTTATGACTAAATAAACTGAAGAAAGTTCCAATACATTTCTGTTACAGCTAAAAGATCTGGACAGTGCTCTATCAGTCAGCTCACTTCATGTATGTTCTGCTACTGTCCTCAATTTTCTGAGTTTAAGAGAAAATTCAGCCTCTTACTTAGCTACTGCATTTTCAAGGGTCACTTCTATTAACCCTCCAAAGCTGTGCCCTTAGTATTACATCCCACCACTTATACAGAATATCTTACAATCAAAGGCATGGATGTTTTAAGCAGGTATTACAAATTAATTCAGTGTATCCTTTTTTTTTTTTTCCTGAAAAAGAGCACCAATGTAAGCACATCCCATTGAATAATTACACCAAACACTGATGTGAAATGATGACAAATGTAGCTCAGATTTTTCACAAATTATTGATGAAGTATTTATCAATTTCCACTTCTCCCTGATTAAATCTCAGGTTCAAGGTTTAACCAGACCTGTGGCCTCACCTTCTCTTGGGCGCCCTGATGAAGAGCTCACAGAGGAGCCTGCCCTGCTCATCTTTGTAATCTCTGATGGTGTTGTAGAGCTCATGGCAGACAGCAATCTGAAAGGCAAGAACAATGAAATAAGGAAAAAGGAGAGAATTTAAGGAGGTAACAAACAAAAGTCTGCTTACAAAGGGAAGGACAAGCTGCCAATCCACAGCACACCCTAAAGCAGGACTGCGAAGCAACTGGAGCACCTGACACTTTAGCAGATACCTGACAAGTGTGCAGGATCTCCATTTATTTTTTGAACACAGGGAATTTTATTTCAATACTAATTCTAAGTAAAATACCCAACATGTAAATTAATTCACTGCAATTCTCTCCAAGTTACAGGCATCTACAATAACAACAGGGGTTCTTCTGCCCTGCAGTTAATTAACATTAGACTGCTCATGCAAAGGCATAGCAGAGGCATTGTACATTTCAGCAATCACTGCCTGTGCTATTCCCCACTCAGCCCTCGGCATTTGCTATGCAGACAAAGTTCTCTACTTCTGCACATTATGATTTCAGCTCACTCTCCAACATCCTTCCGTCTGCTAAAATCATCAGCAAAAAGAGAAAAGCAGTAAAAACAAAACAGCAAAGAAAAACATGAAAGTGGTGAGCCAGAACCAAGCCAAAGCCAAAGCTGAACAAGGTCCTAAACACAGCTCAGCCAAGGCAGGAACCGATTCAGGACCAGTGTACATGTTCTACATATGGTCAATAATTTTACAGTCCAGCACATTCTACACAGGGATACAGTATCCCCAAGAAAAAAGGTGCCATCAGGAAGAAGGTACTAACAGGATCTACAGTTGGGAGGTTGGAAAGTCTCCTTCTCTTCCTGCTTGGGCCTGGTACATTGGTGGAGTGATGGGCGTCGTCGAAGTCTCCGCCACTGACGCTGCTGGAAGGAGAGGTAGCTCTTCGCCTCTTGGAACCCATGGAATCCAACTTCTTCTATAATGAACAGAAACCTTCTTAAAGCCCTGGCATTGCATCCAAACCCTCTGCTCAGAGCTACCCACAGAGCTAGCAAAGCTTCTGATGATACATTTGCCAAATGCTATTTCTGTAAACTCCGACTTGGTGGAAATTCCAAACGGTAAAAAAGGGAAATCAAAATGCTCCTACAGTTTTATAATCACCAATGACAGCAAGGCCAGAAACCCCCGAGCTCACACTAAATTAGCAGCTCTTCACAGAATATATTCTTAAGCTCTACATTTTCGTACCCCATCCCATGCACAGCAACTAAGCAAGAACCACTGTTTTCAACAAAAAAGCTGTACAGAGACACATGCTCAGTTTTGGTGTAAAAACTCTTCATTCCACGTCAAACTAAAAAACCGCGAAAAACAGACCAGAAAAGAAAAAAAAAAAAACAACCAACCAAAACAAATTACAAATGAAAAGGGCCACAGAATACCTTGTGTTACATTCAAGTGAAAAGAAGGTCTGGATCACCATGGGACCTCCCACTCCCACTTTATGTGTGGGATGAATGGCTCAACCATGGAGAAGCAGGGAAAGCCCCCTCCTCTTTTGGCCATAGTTTTGCATCTACCAACACAAGCAGTGACAAATGAATAACCACCATCCAACAACTATGGTAATTTATGAACAAGTTGTTGGCTCTTGCCCAACTTCCAGTGACAGCATCAGAAAAGTATCTTTATTTGGGGCTATCTCAAAGGCTGAGGACAGAACAGATGCATCTATCCCAGCCTATTCCCATTTTCCAACCAAATCCAGAGATTTCTTTCAGGAGGCACTCAGATGACTAACAAGGTATGGCAGCACAATGTAACTGCGTTAAAGCATTTTTGTTAGAGACAGAGATAACTCCAGGCACACACGTGAGATGAACAAGGTAGGAATAATTAACAGTTAGGAAAAAGAAAAGCAAATGGCCAAGGCAGAGGGATGGAGACACAATCAATAATTTACCAGATTTACCAGAGTAGAACCAGCACCTCGAAAAGCCAATCTCCTCATAGTGTCTGATGGGCAAGCACAGATACTGCGAGAAGGGGACACTCTAAGAGTGCCAAACCAGTAATGGTGTTAGTACAGCAACAACTGGAAGACAAGAAAAAGGAAAGAGAGAGGGAAGAAAATTCAGAGTAGGTAGATAAAGAATAAAATCAAAGAATAAAGTGGATAATTACAGTGACAGAGAAAAAAAGCAAGAAACAGAAGGCAACTTTTTTTAGCCCAGCAGAAACTCTACAAAGTAATTTTGTACACAGAATGCTAGACACTTCTGTCATTGTCACAGTAAAAATACATTTCTCTAATGTTCCTGAATATGCATTACAGATTTCACAGCCACTTGCTAGAGAATGATTCATCAAGCAGAGCAGAAAGTAAACAGAAGTGATACCTGACCTGAGAGTACAAACCAGAAAGCTGTAAGTTACAGAATGCAAAGCAGAAAAGTGCTTATAACAACATAATCTTAAGGTCAACAAACACTTAATAAACTCTCAGATGATGCACCTCCAACACCCTGCAGAGTAGATTTTTACACTCAGAAGTAAGCAATAAATATGCAGCCATATACTAAAAAACCAGTTTCAATTTCTATGCAGTGTCTAAGCCTGATTCTTTATACAGAACCATTTTATGGCAAAATGTTCGCTTCTCTGTAGTTCTTCCAACTCCTGCCTTCAATCAAACCCCAGAGAGGTTCTTTTCCTGTTCAGCATGCTGGACATTTTCATAACACGGACATGCAGAGAAGCTCTGTGGTTTATCAGCAAACAATTCATTTTGGGAACTGACAACAGCCTCAAGCCTTGGTACTGCCTCCAATTTTCATCTGAGGGGAACAGTCTGGAGTGGCTGCACCAGGCACATGCTGGGAAACACAAGCCCTGGGCTGTGGAAGAAAGGCAGGAAGGACTACTAGAATCAATAACTCTGCTTCAACCAAGAACCCAAGAGTACACTCAGTCCAGTCCCATCCTGAAATAAAGATCGGAGAACCTCCCAGCCAGCACCTGCCTGCAGGCTGCACATCAGCTGCTGCATGTCCACTGTCCGGGACACAATGCTGAGGCTGTCAGCCATACTCTGACACTGCTGTGATCAAGGTACCCTCACCACTCATACACAGCCTCCAAAACGTGTTTTTCTCCTCTAATAACCATGCAAAACATAGATCAGTCTGGACAACATCACAAACACTCAGTGAGAGACTTGGTGATGTAACACTCACTGAAGGTGAGGCTCCAAAACACAAACTTCTCCCTAAACTGCCACACTCGTAAGCTCAGAGAACTCAGCTGTGCACAGAAACACAGTTTTACTGCATAACCTCTCTCCCAGAGCTTCTTCTGCAATTGCACTGCTGGCTCACAACAGCCACACCAACAATCTCCACTGCTATCAATGAGCACCTCCAGTGCAACAGCAGCTCGAGCATCTCCTCGGTAATTCCCTCACCGGCCATAAAAATGTCACAAAACCACAGCAAGAAATGCTTTGGCCATTACTAATTCACGTGTACACTGATATACACAACGGGGGAAGGAAGGCTGTCTGTCCCAAAAGCCGTACAGAAGGACCGCAAGTGTCACCCACTCCAATCTCCCCACACCAACAGGTTTTACACACGTCGGACATCATACATTTAAAATAAAACATTCTAGCGCCCATAGGTTCATTTTCTGCCTCCAGGCAGAGAGCTAAAAACCAATAGATACCACGGTTTCTGTCAAGATCTCCCACGTTTCATCAGAAACACGAAACACGGTAAATTTAGCCAAGGGAACAGGGGAGGGAAACGCAGCCGGAATCTCCCCCGTTTACCGATCGCACTAAAAGCTGCCGCGGGATGGGAAGAGGGGGCTGGCAGCGACCAGGCACGGTAAAAGGGCAAAGCTGGGAAAAAGCGAGAGGGACAACACAGCCACCGTTTTATCCACACAGGGACAAGGAACAAAGACACCGAATGTGTCATTGTCCCGAGGCGGCGGAGCCCTGCTCGGGAGCTGAGGGGTTATCCCCGGCAGGAAACAAAGAGAAGCCCTTTCCCGGCTCCGGGAGGACAAGACCGTGTCCCGGGCCCGCC
>NW_005054339.1:2141337-2156278 GCF_000277835.1 Geospiza fortis | reverse complement strand
GTTGCAGAGCTGCGGAAGGCAGGCAAGAGGCTGAGCTGCCACAAGCGCTACAAGATCCAGAAGAAGGTGAGGCCCGGCCCCGGTGCCGCGTTTGGCCGTCCTGGGGCCGCCGCGCTGCAGTTTTGGGCCTTAGGCTGAGAGGGTTTCTTGTGCTGTTTCAGATCAGAGAACACCACCGAAAAGTCCGGAAGGAGGCCAAGAAACGCGGCCACAAAAAGCCCAAGAAGGATCCCGGAATTCCCAGTGCGGCGCCGTTTAAGGAGGAGCTTCTGCGGGAAGCGGAGCAAAGAAAGCAGAGGGTAAAACACAGTTTGTGGTAAAGAGGGCAAAAACCGAGACCATCCGTCTCTTTAAGGAAGCTTTGTGTGCATAAGTGAGCACTCAGAGGAGCAGTCATGGTAGATGGTCCCAGCAGACTCGTGCTTTGGAAAAGCGATATATTTATTTCCAGCATTGTACAGTGTGCAACGCTGGAAATATGAGCAAATCAAAAAAGGATTTGCTCTTTTATTTTTAACCTTTGTTTCCTAGCTGTGCATGGGAACACGCTGGAAGTGACATTTCTAATGCAGTCAGAATTCCCTGTGGTGCTGGGATACAGAAATGTCCCATCAGAGTGCTGGGAGTTAAATTACGGCATTATGTGATTACACAGAAAATAGGGATCTGCTGTCTGCAGTGTGGACTAATGTGACATTTGTCAGCTGCAGGGGTGGCTGCAGAGCTGCTGCTTTGGGATCAAGCTAATGCATGGCTGCCTCTGGGTAGGATGCAAAAAAATGTTACCAGAGTCACTTGGATAGCCAGGACTTTTAACTGAGCTGGCTGAGGAGCTTGGATCAGGAATGGGGAGAAAGAACATTCTTATCACCTTCAAAGATGTTTTATCTAGCCTGGGTTTTTGTTTGCAATCAGCTTGAAGAACTGAAACAAAAGCAGAAGCTCAACAGACAGAAAGAGCATGAAAAGAAGAGGAAGCTGGAAGCTAAAAAGAATGCAGCCACAATCAAGGAGAAAGCAGAGGGACAGGTAGGGGTCCTGTCCTGTATGATTTTGATTTCTTGAACCTGTAGAAGTCATCCTGAAACTGAACCTTCTTAAGCAGCATGTTGCATTTTCATGCTGAATATGCACACAAATATTAGACACTAGTGCTCATTTAAATAATTTCCCTTTGTTTTTATTTGCTTTAGGAATCCTCTGGCAAATCTAAAGGAAAGACTAAAAAACCGCTGAATAAAAATTCTAAGAAATCATTCTGCAGAGAGCTCATGAAGGTGAAATACTTTAACTATTTTTATATCACTATATGAGAGTCAGCAATAAGATCATTTGTTATTTTCCTTAGAACACAACGTTTGTCTGTGAGAAACTGGAACACTGAAATAAGGGATTTTACAACAGGAAATGTTAACAACTATTTTTGTAAGCCACAGCTACACCAGAGTTGCCATCTAGTCTGTGATGTCTTGTTTAAGTCTTGTCTTTTTTCTGCCCCAGGTGCTTGAGGCCTCAGATGTGGTTCTGGAGGTTTTGGATGCCAGAGATCCAATGGGCTGCAGGTGTCCTCAGCTGGAGCAAGCTGTCACTTCCTCTGGAGGCAACAAAAAGCTGCTCTTGGTTCTGAACAAAATTGGTAAGAAATACAGGTTTTCTCACAATGTTACTGGCACTGTGGTTCTGTGGTAGGTGAGCTATGAAGATTTTAAAGGAATCTGAGATTCCATTGAAGACATGAGATCCAACTCTGAGCTCACTAAAAAGGCTGCAAATTACCAAATACCAGCAGCTAAGTAAAGAAAATAAAATACCAAGAGCAAAGGGAACTTTGTTGTAAAGTAGCCTTTGCAAGGATTGTGGAGTAATCCTTCACAGAACATCATTCTGTACCTTACAAAGTCTTCTAACAAGACCCCAACACTAAAAATCTAATACAGAGGCCAGAAGTGTAATTGTGATGTGCTCTGCTAAGGCAGAGACCCTGTGTGCCTTTAGGGAATGCACCCAGTACTTTATACTAGAGTTCTCAGCCAAAGGGCATTTGTCATGTTAAGGTTAACTCAAGGAGTGAAAGAACTGCTCTTCTTTCCAGATTTAGTGCCAAAGGACAACGTAGAGAAATGGTTGAATTATTTGAAGAAGGAGTTTCCAACTGTTGCTTTTAAGTCAGCAACAATGATGAAGGACAAGACTATGGTAAGAGCACTGCAGGCTGTCCCATGGAAAGGTCATGTGTTTGCAGTCATACATGTTGAAACATCTTTAAAATTCCTTTTCCCCTGTTTTTTATTGCACTTCTGGGACTGGTGGATGTGCCTTTATACTTTCACTAAGCTTTGCAGTACAGTGGGGGAATTCTTACCACTGCAATTACAGTAGATGAATAAATCTAAGTGTCCATATTTTATCTTCCTTAATAGCTCCTGACCATGGGGTTTTTTTTGCCTTTGAATCCTGTAGCAGGAACAGGTCACAAAAAGACATGCACGTGTTGATTTCTCAGAAACCTCCCAGTATTTTGGAAGCAAATGCCTTTTGAAGCTTCTTCAAGGGTATGGCAAGACCCAAGACAGAGCCATTCAGGTTGGGGTGGTAGGTAAGTGTTTGGAGAAACAGGAGGAGTTTCCTTCTCTCATAAAGCTTTGGGATCCTGTATTACTGGACTGGGTAAAACTGCTAACAGCTGGTTTGCTAACGAGCTTTCCAGTCATTGTTCTTTGATCCAAGACTCTCAGTGTTGTAGTACTTCAGCCGCCAGGGATCCATGGTACACTTCCACAGGGATCTGTGGGAGCCCAAAGAAGGCAGGATATGTGCTCCACTGGCACTGCCTTCCTCATGCCTGACAAAAATCCCACAGAACATAGCACTACAAATCCTACAAGTGTGAGAAATGAGGATACATTCTTTGTCTTACTTCTGTGAAGACTTCAGATCCAACTCTGATCTCACACTGATGCTTACCTTAGCAAAGATACCTGGAAGAAGCTGTTTTGATGGGTGTTAAAAAGCTGTTTTCTTATTTAACTTAAAAGGATTTATGTGCTTTATCCTCAGGTTTCCCTAACGTGGGAAAGAGCAGCATAATCAACAGTCTCAAAGGAAAGCGTGCTTGTAATGTTGGCCTGACAAGAGGTGTTACCAAGTAAGCTCAGTCTGATCAAAGCTGTTCCTTTCCTTGTTTCTTGTGTTTCAGTTACCATGAGTTTTGTTTCAGTCCATTAGGGGCAAAGCACACCAGTGTGCAGATTTAAATGCATATTAAAATTTGCAAGATGAAAGGTATTGATATGTATGATGCAAGCTCTTTCCAGGGGATACAGTGTATAAACTTGATGTTTTGTTTGTTTAAATGTCTATTCTACACAAAGCACATGATGACAAAACATTGAAACTGACTGTATGAAGTACATTCAATCCAACACTGAGCTTTGTGTCTTGCATCCCTCACCATTAGCAGTCCTTCACTAATATCTGCTCACAGTGCATTTTCCTCTGAACAGGTCCATGCAAGCTGTGCACCTTGATAAGCAGACAAAGATGCTGGACAGTCCAAGTATAATTGCAGATCCTTCTAACAGTGCCCTCGCTCTGGCCTTGAGAAGTATCATAGACCCTGAAGGATCAGACTCAGCAGATGTGCTTGAAGGAGTAAATGCCATAATAAATCACTGCAGTAAGCAGCAGGTGAGCTCCATCTTTTTTCTACATCTCTCACTGCATCAGAGTTCTCTGTAGGTTTCTTAGGCCCAGTAATGAAAGTTCATTTTGCTGTAGCTAATTCTGATAGTCTTTGAACTGCTTTCCCTAAGCATGCAAAGTGGCAATGCCAAGGGTGATCCTTCATACTTTCAAACAGAAGGCAGAACAGCATGCCACGATCCTGACAGCCGGAGAAAACAGCATTGCTTTTAAGACCTCATCACCACACAATCAGAGAGTGAAAAATGATGACACTGCTTGTATGCTGCCTAGGTTATAGTGAAGACCTCAGATCCAACTCTGATTTCACTCTAGTTTAAAGCAAATTAACCTAAGCCTAATTGCCTTTGAGTTCTTTGAGAAGAGTTTTTGCGGACCGGTGTGCTGTCCTGTTGCAGCACATGTCACATTTGAGACAGCCACAATAACACAGACTATCCCCACACAACTTCAGAAAGCTTCAGCCCACACAGAGTAACACCTTACTTCTTCAGAAGGCTTCAAGCATCTGCCCTTCTTGTTCTTCAGCCCATCCTTTTATCCCCTCCTGTTGATGTGTTGCACCTCTGTGCCCTGTGTTCCCTTTGGTGGTTGGTCAGTGCTCCTGGGCACTCCATGGCTCATTGCTGTCAGTGCTGCTCACCTGCTGCTCACAGCTGCACCCACTGGGGATGAGGCTGGGCCAGCCCCACTCCCAATTACCACAAACTGTGCACCTACACTGTGTCTACACTCCCACGAGTCTGCTTGAATGGCAGATGAGTTTGTTGGTGAAGTAGGCATTTTGCTTTCTAATGTTTACTCCCACATGCCTGAGAAAAACAGCTTTTCTCTAACTCTCTCCTCACTGTTATCCAACTTTATTTGCTCTTTTACTCCTAAAACTATGAGAAAGATGGGCATCTCTTTCTAAATGTGCCATTTTCTTTTGCCCTAGGTAATGATGCACTATAATATCCCAGATTTCAGGGACCCTGAAGAGTTTTTGTCTTTACTGGCTCAGAAGAGGGGCATGCTGAAAAAGGGAGGTGTTCCTGACATAGAAAATATGGCTAAATTAGTGCTTTGTGACTGGACAGGGTATGTATGCTGTGAACTTTGCTCTGTGCTGCTCACCTTTTTCTCACTATTAATCCAGCACAGCAGAAGCGCTGAGTCCATCGAAGTACTTAAAAAGGAGAGGCTGCTTTTTTCCCTTCCTTTCTCACATTTCACTTGGGTAAGGAGCTGGATTGTCAAACAGATTTAGAGAATGCCATCCACAGATAATTTTCTGAAGTAGTGAAGGATACGTGAGAAGAATGAGAACCTGTTGCACATTATTCCATAAACAGTTTCTGTATTGGAAATCTGCTTTCCTCTCAAATACCAAGTCCATGTTGTCCTCTTCTAGACAGGAAAGGATATGGCAAACTTTCTGTGGAAATTTAGGGTGGTTCCTATATTCTGAGGGTAGGAATAAATGTAACTCAGATTCAGTAATTGACTGTGACTATCTCCCTTGCTGAAGTGACTCAGCTGCTTTTACAGGCAGGTGATCTGTGGTGACAAAGTGCCACTTCATTTTCCTCTCAGGAGTGGGCTATCCCCTTAATACTGTTGACAACTTCAGAGTCAAATTTTAATATCTCTTGAACTGCTGTTAAACACTTACTAGTTTGAGAGCTTTGTGCTCTGTGTTTTATTTTTAAATACGGGGATTTAACTGTGTTATCTTTAGTTGTTTTTTAATGCTGATTATTATTTTCTCAGAGCCAGAATAAAATACTACTCACAACCTCCAGGATCTCAGAAACCACCACCCTATCTTACAGAACAAAAAATAGCTGAAATGCAGGAAGGCTTTAATTTACATAACCTAGAACAAGAAAACAGCAACACTGTTCAAGGTAGGACTGTTCCTGTAATAAACTACCATTAACCATAGCGTCACAGATTGGCCTGGGTTGGAAGGGACCTTGAAGTCCATCTTGTTCCAAACCCCCAGCTGTTGGCAGGGCCACCTTTCACTCAGACTGGATTAGTCAGAGCCCCCTCCCCTTCCAGGGATGGGGCAGCCACAGCTTCTCTGGGAAGACTGTACCATGGTCTCACCATCCTCACAGTAAAGAATTTTTTCCTGCTATCTAAACTAAACACACTTAGGTAAACTTACCTATACTCAAATCCAGGTTTTCCAGCTCCAAGGAGTTTTCTGTAGATGCCTCAGGGAAAGCTTTTCTCAGGGAATTTCCTTGCCTTGATGGCAGAACCCTGTGTGGGACCCCTGCCTGGCAGGGAGGAGGCAGAAGTTCAGTGTCCCCACTTGGGGGCTGGGCATTACCTCTGTACTGAATGACAGGGACTGAACAGACACTTCCCGTGCTTTCTGCAGCTTTAAAGCACCCCAGTCCAGCAAGCAGCATTGCTTTTCAGTCAGCTGGAATGACAAATGGGACAATAGAGGAAAATAAAGTGATAGAGGACAGATCAAAGTGGGGAAACATGGAAACAAGCAAGGAGGAGGAAGAAGAAGAGGAAGAGGAGGAGGAGGAAGAGGAATTCACAGAAAGTGATGATAATGAAGATGATGTGGAAGAAGAAGAAGATGATGATGTCAAAGAGGTAAATGAGGGTTTCACTAGGTCTGGGCTTTTTTCCTGAATTAAGGAAACAACATTGTTCCAAGTCACTTAGCCTCAGCAGTGGGGCTCAGCTATACAAGGGGCCATCCACACTTTCCCCAGGCTCTGTTAGGTTTCATTTGCATAGGAGATTTCATTAATGATGTTAAAATAATGTCTGACCTCTGACTTGTAGGACAGCCAAGTTCAGGTCACCAGAAAAGCAAAGCCTGGAAAACGCCAAACGAATCCTACAAATCCCAAGGAGCAGAGGGCAGGTGTGTATTCAGAACCCTGGATTAAGGATGGGCTCTGGAAACTCCAGGATTTGTACTGGTTTCACTAAGACATGATTATCTCTTCTCAGGAAATGAACGTTCCAGATCACTGTCCTTCAGCTTAGATAAACCAGCAGATGAGGATGATGCCTATGATTTTAATACAGACTATGTGTAACAAACCAGGTGGGAAGGCACTGTCTGGAGAGCTGCTGCTGGCTTTCAGAACAGTCAGGAACACTGGGGTTGGAACAGAAGCTGGAGGATGCTGCAGAGCCAGAGCTGCTGCAAAGACTCAGCTGTTGCTCTGTCAAATAATGTACATAACAGTGCATCTCCCTGGATAGTTCCAGATTTTATACAGGTCTAGGAAACTGATTGTTATTCAGCTTTGTCATAAATCTTATTTCCTGTATTAAAGCCTATTTTAAAAATTCCTAATAGACTCAGTTAGTCTGTTCATTTTGCCTTATAAAATACCTTTCAAGAGGATAAACCCTTTGTCTTTGAAAGATAAATGATAAATGTTACATTCTAGTCACATTCAAACAACAAATCTGAGTTTTCCTAGAGGATTACAAAGATTTTACCCTTAGAGCATGACTTTAGACAGTGACTTTTCAGTACATTTTTGCAAAACTTTTAGAATTTTCACATGTAAAGGTTGGCTAGAAAATGCTCCTTATTTCAGCTAGATAAGGTATTTTACCCAAACACTGGTTTATGTTTTGAACCTTCACTGGGAATGGTAAAAGAGATTTTATTAGTAATCCATCTCCACTGGGAAACAAGTTGATCTTGAACAGTGCACTTGAACAAGAGTGTTGTTTCCTGATGGCACCTGTTACACCTGGCAATAACTGGCCCATATTAAGCAGAGCACTGCCCTGTGCAATAAGGATGTGCTGCTGTGCTCAGCCTGTAGCAAAGTGGGATAGCAAGAGCATTGCCAAGAGGCCCTGCAGCTGCTCAAAGAATTAAGTGTTTATAATAAATGCCTGACACTAAATACCTCCTGTGCATCTGTTTTCTTCCTATTTCTGTGTTCTTTTCTAAATAAGTGTGTTTTCCCTCAATGTAAGCTGAGGCATAGATTCTCATGGGCAGCTTAAAAAGATGTCAAGTGCATACTAAAACCCAGCTTAATGGGCAGCTTAAAAAGATGTCAAGTGCGTACACAAACAGGCAGTTCCTTTAAGCCTGCTAAAACCCAGCTTGCTCAGCTGAATTGCACTGTCAGCTAATCAAAGTAAAATCTTTCCAAGTTGGTAAGTGAATTTACTTAATTACTCCTAACTGCTTCAGCGACAAGAATGGTTCTTATGGTTCATCAAAACCCAGGAAAAGAAACAACGGGTAACAAACCAGATCAGGGTATCCATGACAGAAACAGAACTACAGGCAGTGACTGCAATGAGAGCAGCAGTTTGAAATCCTTTTAAAGCAGAACTAAAACCATATTTACAGTCAAGGAGTCCTTTACCTCTGCTACCCTGTGTTTCAGACCAGGCAGACTCAGCTGTCATTGCGTGAACACAAAGCCTTTTGTCTGAACATCCTCCACCAAGGGCTCTTCACAAGCCTGAGTGCAAACCTCTGTTAAATGGAGTAGTTGGCACAGTGGCTGCTGGGATATATCAGCTGATAATAACTATCACTCAACAATACAACTAGAAAAAACAAATCAACTTACCTGTAGCACAGGTGATGGGCAGCTGGCTGCAGAGGGCACAGGCATCTCATTTGATGAGTTCCCAGATAGGGAAAGGCACAGCAGGAAAAACTATAGCAGAGTGTAGCTCACTTGAGAGAGCTATGAGGAACTCAACAATAACGAAGTTAATCTCTAATTAATACAGCCTGGTCCCCAAAATAAGTAGTTTGTACTATTTTAGAATTAGATTGCTTTCTAATTCTAAAAGTTAGAATTAGACCAGATCAATTCACTTTGGCTTTAATCACTTGCTACTCTATACAAAGGAAACACTTCCTATATCAAGAGTGAAATTAGATTGCCATTTACCTGAGGCTAGAGTCAGCATGTTACAATTAGCTTTATTTTTGAACAAAGTTTCATCTACCACTTTCCAAAAAAATTGGTTTAGTGTTCACTGGCAGTTAAAACCATTTTGCATAGTGAAATAATACTCAAAGGATTAATCTTTCAAAAAGGATTCAATTTTGCAGAATTCTGTAAGAAAGACTTAAAAAGAAATGGTTGGGAGGAGATTTCATGCAAGGAAGAGTTGTTGAGGGAATTGTTTCACAGGATAACAAAACAAAACAAACAACAAAACAAAACCCAGGCAGCTCTTAATTACAGTACATTGCTGTGCAAGATATGCCGGCGCAAGCACCAGCTGAATTTGTATCTTGTTCTTAGAAACTTTGTTTCTGTAATTGACCAAATGATCCCCTGCTAGAAGACCTGTAGTAAGAAGCAGGAGAACACAACTGAAATGACAAAACAAAAAAGTGCTTGTTTGTGGAGATCTTCCCTTGTTTTCTGTAGTGCTGCTGGAGTAGCATCTTGTGTCACACAGGTGACAGGAGCCTCCTTTGGACCTGTGCATTTCAGAACTGCACCTGAACAAGTGTGCTTGTGCTCCAGAAGGCAGGGTCAGCTCCGTAATACAAGTTGGCTTAAAGAAAAATATTCTGCTTGGCTCCAGAAGTTTCCTGAGAAAATGTCATCATTTATTCAAATGGACTCTACTTTGCTTCATAGGCCTCCGAGTGTCTGCGGATCAGGTTGAACTTGCCTGCAGGGTCAGGGACATACCACTTCTCCCAGACTTCAGCATAGGAAGCTGTTCTTCCCCAGGGTTTGAAATGTCCATTCCAATGAAGCAGCTTGGCAGCTTCCACAAACTGAGGAGAGTACCTTTTCCCAGCACTAGACCCTTCAATTGAAAAAGAAGCATTAGTGTTTGAAATAAAGGCAGCCGAAATGCCAACGCGCAAAACGTTAACTTCAAAACAAAGGATTTAACAAAGGAGAAAGGAGGTAATAGGGGAAGTAGAAATAAGGGCAAAGTGACATTTAGGTGCAACTAAAATTCACTTTGATCTTTCTATGTCTATTTTCATACACTTAACTTCCAAGTTCTTTAAAACCCTGTTAACACCCAGATGAATTCAGCAGCCTATGTATTGCTCTTCAGAAACATAACCTGAAAAAGCTCTCCCAACACTGGGGTTTCACCAGTAGAACAGACATGAATGTCTGCCCTTCTCAACTGTTTTGGAAGAAACACCTTGGATCACATCAGATACAATATATTTGTGGAAAATATGAGGGATTTTGAGTAAGGCAGTTCAAGAACTAACCCCCAGCAGTTTGAGAAAGACTCAGGCCCACAAGCCCCAAGATGGAATTGCAGAGCTGTTTTTCCTAAAGAACAAAGGACAGAATAGGGGAATAAAAGCTCAGTTTGCTACATCATCAACATGTCCAGCTACAGACCTGGAAAAACACCCTGGAGGAGCAGCATCACAAACGCTTCATACGTACCAAGATGTCGGACGTTCCACATGGGATCAATACTGGAATGCTGCTTGTAAAACACAATTAGCAGGGGAGGTGTTGTGATGCTGCCAGCCAGAGTCTTACTGTAGAGCTCCTCTCTGGAAGTGGAAAGGATGCTGATCAGTTGATTTTTCACTTGCAGCAGAGATACACACACAGAGCCCCCCGTTCAAGAGGGAAATGCCACCAGCAGAACCCAAGCCCTGAGCAGCTGGCACCCCTAGCCTGGGGTACTTACACCACATTAAGTGCCATCCACTTCTCCAGTTGTTTAGTGATGTTCTGTAATTTCCATTCAGTCAGATTGGCAATGAAAACTCCAGGATTGAAAGAGCAGGTGTTGGCTTTCATAGCAAGCTTTCGGATGGTTTCTTTTTTGTAATCTAAAAACCCAATGTAATTATACTGGGAGGAAAAAAGAGAGTAGAAATTAGCTTAAAATATATGGGGAAATTCCTAAAGAAAAATTCTGCACAACTCACAGCAGACAGGTGTAAGTTGAAGTTGTTATAGTAAATATCCCTTCCTTTAAAATGAGAGAAAGAAAGCTTAAGAGGTGTAATGTTTTAAAAATATGATTATATAGACTACATATTTTAAGGAATGCTGCATGGTCTTAATAATACCATATTATTAATATGGTACCAATCTCAGATAAAGTACTTTTTATACATTCAGAAATGCAAAATTGTCCCTTCAATGTTCTCAGACCTGTTCCACAACAAGAACTGCTCTCACTGTAAAGCAAAAAGTCCAGGTAATTTACTGTGCCTGAACAGAAACTGTAGGTCCCATTTGTAAAGCTGGTTTGGGCAGGGACAGTCACATGTTTAGGTTTCAGCATTTGGAGCATTCCCAAAAGCCTGAGATCTACAGTACTGTTATCACTGAGCAAGACTAAAACTAACCTGATTGCCTGCTCCACGGACAGCAACTTTACTACTGGTTGAGTCACAATCATCTGAAAATGCAGCTGCATGTCCAGGTTTCAATGGAGTGTTGTAAAGTTCAACAATATCATCTGGAAAATGGAAGCAAGCACAGGAAAATCAAAAGCAATCCTGACTAAGTGCCAAGTTAGGATTTGTTCAGTCCATTGTTACAGCAGATAAAGCTACTCAGTTTAACTCAATTCACTCATATTTACAAAGTTTGTACAGAAATGTTTGGGTTCTGTGAGAGATAAGACACTGACCTCAGCACAAGGCCAGTGGCAGCTAACAAAGGTCCCATACCTTGCACTATAACATCATCATCCACATAGATGACCTTCTCTGCATGAGGTACAAAGCTGGGCAAGTAGAATCTTGCAAAAGTTAACTGTGAGAACAGCAAAGCAAGAGAAGTGGAGAATTAAATGAAAAAAAGTGTCCAAATAAATGTGAAATTAACTGATTTTTCTGGCACTTATCTATGGCATTAATGCCCAAGACAACATCTATAGAGGAAGTAAAATAGGCAGCAATATCCTACAATTTAAAATAAATAAGTTCCATCAATTCCTGGTTTACCATGAATATATGCATTGATAAACTAACTTTAAAAATGGTCTATATAAGAATTTCTTATTTCTCCACATAGATCTGCAGCACCTCTGAGGTGCTGACATACCAGCTGCAGTGTTTCACTGTGGCTAGCAGCAAAAAATTATCCTAGGCATGCCTACGTAGATATTCAAATCCATCTCTCACTATCTAGATATTTAATTCTACTGAAAATTAGGAATTTTATTATGAAAGATTGCTTCTATGCTAACAGATTTGGTTTTGATCTCCATCTGGGTTCAAAAGCCAGCATCAAAATATATTGTTATTAACTACTAATTGCAAAAAGTAATCAGCATCATCCTCACTGGTTTGAAGGTGTCTGTCCTTTGGGGATCCACTTGTACTTTGCCTTCTAAGACACGAGGGTCAAAATCCAGAATTCGGTACCTCATGTTTTTCAGAGGAGGGCTCCTCAGCCACATCCTGCAAGCAGGAGAAAGGCACAGATCTTGTTAGATGAGACAAAATCAAGGGAAAAGCAGGAGACCCAGCTAACAGTGACAGATCTGGAGGTGGCCACTCACTTCCCTGCCCAACAAACACATCTGGGATGTAATTGATGCTGCCATCAGTGCTGTCCTGTGTGGCCACAGGGGCAAGTCCAGGGTCAGCACCTGCACACCTGGGGCAGGTGAAAGGTACAAGGTCACTTCTTGCTTTGTCAGAAATACACACTCCTGTTAGCACAGGCCCTTCCCAAAACCATCAGTGTGGACAGAAGGGGATTAGAATAACAGGATCAAAGAACAATCTACAAAAATGGAGAAACATGATTGCCAGCATTTGAATTACTTAGATGAAATGTAAAAGTACCTTTTACACCCCTTCCAACAACAGACTCCAACCTCACTGGTTGGATATAAGCCCATTGGAAAAGGTGTTTCTTTTCCATCCCTGAAACCTGACCAGGAGGAATGGTGGGACTCCCACAGCAGCTCTGTCAAAGAGCTGCTGGGACTGGGAGTCAGAGGAGCCCAGCTCCAGGGAAAGGCAGCTTGCTCTCCTCTCAGAAATACAGAGTTCACCGTGCTGTGGGAATCCAGTGAAAAGACCATTACCTCAAGTGATCCACAGTATCATTCAAAGTAACAATGTGGAAAACCACGTTGGCTCTGGTGTTCTGGTAAATGCTGTTCATGGCTGCAATTGCCCCTCCGAGCCTCTCATCAGAGGCTGCAATGACCACAGGAATCTCCTTGTCATTCCTCTCATCTGCCAGCCTCTGGGGAGCTGCAGGAATGAAATCTATAGGCTGAAGTCCTAAGGGACTTGGATCTGTGGAATAAAAATTACATACTTGTTTTTATTATTATATATTATTATTACCACACTAAAATTCCCAACACTTCAGTTACTTCTGCTATACACTTGGATGTCTGAGCTGAGGTGTGGATTACAATGAGCCAGTATCAAACACTCAGAGCATCAGCTTTTGAGAATCCGAGATGCTAATGAATAGAATAACACCACATTTACAAAAAACTGCACACATTTAACCACACATATTCACACACAGCACAAGGTATTAAAAGGCTGAGCTACAGTAGTCTGTACTTGCCTTTGGTCCCCTCTGCCACGCCTATGACCTCATTAACTTCCCCCTCCCATTCACTCAAACCACATGGTAGGTTCTGTCTGGCCAGAGCAGGTGTTTTCCCACCAAATCTTAAAAATATATATATTTTTAAACTAAAATAAACCCCAACATACCTGACAATTCCCGTCTCAGGAAGTCACTGAGGCTTAGGAAGTTATGATGAATAACTAGCAAAAATATGACAACAGCCACTATAAGGATGGAAATGTTCACTGAAAATTAAGAAGAAAAATCTTTATCAATATAACCAGAGAACAACTGAGAAACTCAGACACAAAAGATTTTAAAAAAATCAGACAAGCACATATACACATACCTTTCCTTAACGTCATTTTCCTATTCTTATTTTATTATCATAAGGTTCCTGCAAACCTGCAAGAAAAAAATACAGCAGTCACTGTCAGTGCACATGAGGCACAGCACACTATCCACCAGGAGTGTCACAACAGCTTCAGTGCCCAAGGCAGTGAGTGTTTCCCTCTGTCAGTTTTATGACATACATAAAAGTCTATGTTATATTTTAAAAAGTGAGTATGGTCTCAGGACCATACTACAACCACAGAATCACAGGATGGGTTAGGTTGGAAGGAACCTTCAAGATCACCTGGTTTCAACCCATGCCATGGGCACAGACATCATCCCAGCTTCTCTGGGCAGCCTGTGCCAGGGCCACACCACCCTCACAGAGAAGAAATTCTCCTCAATGCCTCATTTAAACCTGCCCTCTGTCAGTTGGAAGCCATTCCCCCTTGTCCTGTCATTCATGACCTTGTCCAAAGTCCCTGACCAGCCCCTTTAGGCACTGGAAGGGACTCTAACAGGTCCATGTCCTTCTCATATTAGGGACTCCCTCACTACAATCACATATCTAATGAAGATGTCAGAGATAAAAAGAAGACATGCAGATCTTGCCACTTCACTGACAGAAAAAGGCCAAAATCCTTCTGCCAATCAAAAGTAATCTGAAAGATCTGGAAGATTATGTATGTTTTCTTTACTGCGGCAACTGTTTATTTAACTATCTGAACTGGGGAAAAAAAGTGGGAAAGAAGGCAGTACCATCATGCGATAGAAGTGGGTAGCAACAACACCAATGCAATTTCGGTAAGAAATTCAAACATGCTTGTTCATAATTTAAGGGTCGAGGTGAAATCAGAACAAGAGCTGTGTAACCTGGCGTGTGAAGGAGCTGTGAAATGACACGCAGAAAGCTCCTTAACAACATGCAAAATAGCAGAAACGGCGAGAGACTTGCGAAATCCCAAAATTAAAACACCTCAGACTGCGCTGTGACTGTTACATGTACCAGAAGCACTTTCTTCCCGCTGCTGCATTTCTCCCCCGGGGCAGACACACCAGCAGAGCCCAACAAATCCCTGCCCTGAGCCCTCCGAGCACCACCGCACTGCTGGCACGGGGCGGGACACGGAGCTTTGCCTGGGAGCACAACGCCACGTCCCGTTGGGCGATTCCCAGCGCCGGGGCTCAGGCGGGCACGGACACGGCCGGCACCGCACGGACACGGCCGACGCCTCACTGACACGCGGCAGCCGGGCTCGGGATAGCGACAGAACGCCCCTTGCACAGGGATGGTCACGGACCACAATAAAACCCACACCGCGCCGCTCCGCCGGCTGTCTGCAGAGCACACGGCGCTCCCCGGGCTGCTCTGCGGGCACAGTCCC
>NW_005054339.1:2130794-2140873 GCF_000277835.1 Geospiza fortis | reverse complement strand
AACAGCAGGGCCCTACTCGGGAGCGCGGAGACGGCTGCCAAGAGGAACGGGAAGAAGCCGGAGAAGCGCCGCCGCCATGCTGAGCGTGTTCCGCTCCATCCCCACGCAGATGGTAGGGCCCGCTCGGGCCTCGGCACCGGGGCACTGCGCGACATGGCCGGGCGCGGGGTTCAGTGTCCCCTGCACGCACGGTGACACGGCCGGCGCGGGGTTCAGTGTCCCCTGCACGCACGGTGACACAGCCGGCGCGGGGTTCAGTGTCCCCTGCGCGATCTTGGCACCCGTGTACGAGGCACGGCTAGGGGGATGCAGGATGAATCCCTGTAATTCCGGGTTTTGACCTGCGAGTTGGGACTGTCACGCTGTAAAAGGAAGCTGTCTGTGTAAGGGAAACCCCTCTGTGCTTTCCTGCCTCTGCTATGGACAGAAGGCAGCGTGTGCTCCCAGAGTGTTCTAACATCATGCAAACATAGATTAGTTGGGTGCGGAAGGAACCACTGGAGATCATCCAGTCCAACCCTCCAAGGCATGGTCAGCTGGAGGAATGAATCCAGGTGGATTTGGAATGTCTCCACGACCTCTCTAGGCAGCCTGCCCCAGTGCTCTGCCATCCTCAACATAAAGTTCTTCCTTCTGTTGAGGTAGAACTTGGTGTGTTTTAGTTTATGGCATTGCTCCTCATCCTGGCACTGGGCACCACTGAAGAGAGTGTGGCACCATCCTGTTAGCACCCACCCTGGAGACATTGATCTGTCAGCCTTCTCCAGAACTCAGGTGCCACACACACCGTGCCCTCTTGGGCACAGCCTCTTCTGTGCTGATACAGCTTTACTTAGTGATGTTAAGGTGACTACAATGATATTTTGAACTTGCATTACTTACCCTGATCAGACAGTGCTTGCTTCTGTTTCTAGGTGATGTGGTCAAGCCTGCAGAGGAGGTGTTTTCAGCCACTGTAAGAAAAATAATTCCAATCTGGTTTGAAAGTTGAACAAAAACGCTGAGAACCCATGGTCAGGTAGACTGTAGGATCTAACCTGAAAGAGTTAAGTGGGCAGGTCTGTGTTTTGAATAACTGACTAAAAAGTGTCTCTTTCCACAGGACTACAAGGGCCAAAAATTAGCAGAACAGATTTTTCAAGGAATCATTCTTGTCTCTGCAGTAAGTATAGTAGACCTGTGGGTGAGAACATAAAGGACTACTTTCTTTTCTGATCTTATAAGTATTTTTTTATTGTTTGGGGTCACTAAAAGCTTTAAACAAAGTCAAAAGGGCTGTTATGGATTAAAACTTTCCTTCTTCCCATCTTTTACTTTCATTGTTGGCCTGCACTTTTGAAAAGGTTTGAAAGATGTGCTTTTGAAAAACCTGTATTTTCCTACCTAGATCCACCCCTGCATCTTAATCATGTCATGGGAAATGTTTTCCTTCATTTAAAGTGTGAATTTTTTTAATGTTTGTTTTTCCAGGTAATTGGTTTCATCTATGGATACATCACTGAACAGTTTGGATGGACTGTCTACATAGTTATGGCTGGATTTGCTTTATCATGTTTGGTAAGAATGTTTTTTCCCCAAACCAAAAAATACATGCACTGTTTAATCTGGAATAATTGCTAAATTGAGGGGCTGTCAGCACAGACTAATGTTTGCTCTGCAATTCAGATTTATTAATACATATTTGTGCTTCCTTTGATCTGCATAAAGTGCTTTGCAGCCCATTAAGTGCTTTGTTTTAAATGCTGGCAGAATTTTTGCAATTTAATACCACTTTTGAGTTAATTTTTCATTTAAATTAAAAGTTAGAGTAAGTCCAGCTGACAGCATTAGTAACAGAAAGGACAGGGAGGCTTTCTGTGCAGTAGCAGCTTGTCGTGACAATTCTGCAGCTGTCCCCTGCTGCCTGAGGAGACAATATGGAGTTCCAGGAGTAATTACTTATCTATACATGACAGGTGTCCCATTCCTATTGGCGCATTCCCAATAGTAAAATAGTAAATAACAGTAAAACCAATCTGGTTTTACTTGTGGTTCTTACACCTCTCAAGAGTTCAGATACAGCACAATTTGACCAATCACTACTCAAGACACACAGGCATTCCACTGTTTTGAAAAGCCCCTGTAATTCTCTGGCATCATCATCATCCATCTGCTCCTTACTTACTTAAACATGCGAGTTACTTACCTGTGATGCCACAAAAGGGGAGGGTCTCAGTGCATGTGGGAGGTGCTGGAAATGCTGGTGTCACCTCAGGAGTCCTTTTTTCTTCAGGGTGGATGCTGTCCTCCTAATTGCAAGAACCTAGGGTGCTTTCGTCACAAACTTAAGCATGACTTTGCAATATAAACTGTAATATGAAATTGTAAGAGTTTTTAAAGGACTAATAGATAATGAGTTGGGGATGAAGATTTTCTCAAGGAGCTGTACAGAACAGCCCCTCAGCACTCAGTGTCCCTGTTGTGACTGCCTCCTCTGCCCTCAGCTGACGCTCCCCCCGTGGCCCATGTACCGCCGCAATCCCCTCAAGTGGCTGCCGGTCCAGGAGTCGGGCACGGAAGAGAAGAAGGCAGCAGACAGGAAGCCAAAGAGACATTCTAAAAGCTAAAAATGATGGTTTCCAGGCTGTTACTTTGTTAAGTTTTGTCAAATTAATTTCCATTGAGAAATACTTCTTGGCTTAGTGTTTGGGTTTTTTCTTAGTACTTTGTATCCATCCATGAGTACAACCAAGCTCTGCGGGGAGCATGAAGGCTGGAAATTGGGTCTGGAGGTTCACGGGAGTCACTGGGAACACAGGGATGGGGGGATTAACTTCAGAAGGCTACTGGAGGTCACATCTTGAGTATTTCACTGAAAAGGAACACAGTGAATAAAATGAATTCTAGTTAAGCTGTTGCCATAGCCTAAGAGATTAATAAACAGCTGAACTTCTACTGGAATGTTTCTAACTGTGTGTAAAGCAAATTGCCAGTAGTGCCAGGTTGTAACAAATACTATGAAATGGTACATACCCCACAGTTCTGACAATAACTGTTCTTGGATAGGAGAGTGCAGAGGGCCAGTTTTTATTTAAAATAAATTTCCCTGGGAAGAACAAGTAAGAATTGCTCTTGAAACATTGTAACTTGAGCATGCAGTGTGTGAGAGGCAGCAGGATCCATAGGTATGGCGTTTTACTTTACAACTGTCACGTCAGTAAGCTCCCTCACAGCTATTTCAGCTACAGGCAGGAAAAGAGACAGGTTTATTTATTTTACAAATTCAATTCCATTTGACTTCTTTATTATTTAAAAAACGTTTGCTTTTCCTGTAGGTATGGTACACAACAATGCCTGGGGGCTGTAGTGAGACACTCTGGATTCAAATAAAGAGAAATAAGTGTTTTATCTTTTCCCTAAGAGATTCTGGTCTTGGGCACTTTTATTCCTGAAAGGAATTAGTATTTGTAAGGCAAAGGGATTTCTCCAACTGGAACCATGGTAACCATGCTCCATTCCTTTCAAACATTTTCAGACTTACTTTATCCAGATACCAAATGCTTTCCCCCACCTTGGTGACTGCCTCAGCAACAAAACACAAGAGCAAAGTCTCTCCTTGCAAACAGTACAGCCGCCCCCTTCAGCACTTGGACTTGGCAATTTACACAACCTGAGGACCTTGAGTTCCACAAAAATTAGTAATTGTCTCTTCATGCTAAATTTTCACAACTATCTGATGTAATAGATTATAGTTTATCACATCAGAGCCTTGGCAGAGATTTTGTTACTGTATTTAGTATGAGACCATACCAAAAACCTTTTGCTATACAAATTCAAACCAGAACATAATCTTTTTTGACACTCCTTAGTATACAAAACTTGGTATCGACCCCTATGGAAAGCAACTTTTTAAGAGAATAAAAACTAAACTAAACTAAAGAGCAACTCAGAAGTTTCTCTTCTGAGAAAGTGATAGCCTGGTTCACATTTTAACATGAAAAATATTACTATGAACTCTTAACATTTCCTGCAAGTTCACCTCCTTATTCCAGTAAAGGAGATCAGTGGATGAACATGCTTTGTAAGCTGGTCCAGTCTATCAAAGGAGCTAGAAAACAGTTCTTTTGTCCAAGGAAAAGATTCTGGTCAGAGCTTCACATTTTCTTCAAGGAATTTGAGGTGCCGAGCCTTCGCACTGTAACTGACGTACTTGTCTCCCATGTGCTCCCGCAACTGCAGCTGCTCAGAACACACACAGAACAAAACCCACAACATTTACTGGCATTGAAAAAAGCAGATGCTACCAAAATATTAACAGAAAAATACCAAAGCTCAAGGAAGCATGTGAAGCTTGGCAATGTGGATGAGAGAAAAGAAAAATGAACACTGTTGTTGTCTAAAAGCAAGAGACTTTCAAATCCCACCCAAAAATTTAAAATTTAAGATCTTCACAGGTTACAAATCAAATACTGCCTGGGTAAGTGTAACTAAGTTTTGATCAGGAGCTGGAGGTATTCCTTTTTCACCTCTATTTGGGGATTGATGTTAAATTATTTCTTATTTTGGACATAAGGGGCATAAGGCAAGTAATGTGAAGGTAAACAAAAGAAATTGCATTTGAATATAGTCTACATCTAGAATCAAACTTAAGCATAAAAATTACAATATACTTCGGTCCTTGCCTGCCCATGACTACATAAAGACCTTCTGGAGTCATGGTTTACCCTAGCTCAATAGGATAAAGAGCCTGCTCATTTATCTAGGTTTACAAAGAAATGAAACTTTTAGTATGGAAGGCATTCACCTCTCTTTTCGCTTCATCATCTTCTTCCATGATTCTGTACACCTTCTCAAGAAGTTTCACTCCCAATCCTTGCACCACATCAGATCTCAAGATTTCAACCATTCTCCTGATCTTGCAAGGGACCAATGACATATCTATTAAAAATAAAATACAATTTAAAAAAATCAGTGCAGTAGTAATTACTTTCAGTAGAGACAATTTTCATATTCTGCAGAAGAATATGGGACGACTCTAAGTATTACCACAGAATCCCAGAGCAACAGACCTGAAGGAATCTCTTCCATTTTTAAATCCTCTGATTCATCAGGTGATTTTCCATGCAAAATCAAAGTATCTCGATACTTTCTATGAAGTTTAAACTCTGGGGCTGGGGTCGAGGTTACACAGCACTCAGAGTTCTCCTTGGAGTCCATTTTCAGTGTCCATGTCATCAGCTGCACCAAGTCATTCATTTCATTCATACTTTTCCTAGGAGAGAAGGAAGAAATAATTCAGTCACCATCATAATGCAACTTCCACCCTGCATTTCAAGAGCTTTCAATGAGTTTATTCAGGTCCTAATAAGTATTCCATCTTAAATTCCTAGTTGTGATGCAGTTTTATCAATAGCAAAATCAGTACTATTTCATTTAACAAAGGCTCAGAACACAGGAAAAACCCCACAATCCTACTGGCTACTGCTGACTCTGGTAATGCAACAAATTGCATCTTTTGAAAGCTGCTTACACTGACAAAAATCAGAGATAAATTCAGCCTCATTTACAGTGGAAAGGATGCACATTGGCACCTTTTAACTTGTGCTTTTAATGCATCTTGGCAGTAGATGTCCTTTGGTGCTGGAAGATTGTTTTCCTGGGAAGCTGCAGTTCACAAAACCATCCTACACAATCCCATGGCCCAGAAAGTTCAGCATGGAAAGTGTACAGTCACAGAGAGACAATAATTCAGTGGGGCTGTTTTCCTCTATGCATCACATACTCCTTCAATCACTCACTATGCACAGATAAAGTGTGAAAGCCTTTTTTTCCACTCCAAGTCAAGGTCCAGTATAGCAGTGAAAATTCTTGCACAGTATTAAACAAAATCCTTACTTCTCCTTGGAATCACCATCAGACTTGTCTGTAGAGCTTGTGGAAGAGCTTAGCTCATCATCAGACAGGCAATGGGCTTCTCTCTTTCTCTAAGGGAAGAGGGAATAAATAACAAGAATTCTAATAGTTAAAAGTAATTCAACAATATGGCATCTATTACTGTTCCAACATGGAAGAAATACTTTTGACAAAGTTTACCTGAGAAATACTGGGATCTGATGAGGACTGGGGGACTTTAACACAATTTTCCACATGTGACTTTGCTTCAACTGCTGCACCATTTAATGACTGTCTCGCTGGAACCACTGGAAGGATGACATTTTGACAATATTTACAACTAAGCTGTGTGTATTCTGAAGTAGTTCCATGCTCATGCCAGAAAAAAATCTATCACCTAGCAGAAGGCAGGCAGGGAGGTAGGTATTTTGCTAATAGAAAACATTGAAGGTTCTGTTTGAAAGTGAATATGCTACATTTTATCTACATTTCAAAGACAAGTTGTCAACACTGAACACATTTGAACATAACTAAAAAGCAGAAAAATACAGACACGTTAAGAGAACTTTTTATTTAACACAGAACTAGCCCCATAGTATACCGTTCTGAAGATGGCAGAACAAGAAGTGAAGAACAGACAAGAAGCTATAATTTCTTCAGGAAAAAGTTTTTAGGCTACTTATACATAAACTGTTAACATATAAACATAAAAATTACCAGAGGGAAGCATCTCCCGGGACTGTTTCAGCCTCCTTCGTTCTCTTGCTGACAAGGGCCGCTCCTTCAAAGGAAGTTAATTTCATCTTAATTTGCAATCACTATCACAGCTTTTGTTTTCTAATCATCTATTAAGCAAAAAATCCTTTTCAAGGGTTCAAGGAGAGGGAACTATTATTTTAATGCTTAATTATTTATTACAAAACTGTCTTCAATGAGACCAATCTGAGCTCTGGAAAAGAGGCTTCTGACCTCCAAGGCTCAGCAAGGCTCATCCCACACTGAGCAGGGCTTCCATTAAGCAGGAAGGTACCAAACATTTCTTTACTCATTGTGCGCACACACATGGAACAAACGGCTCAGAAGGAATGAGACAAAAACCAGCAGACACAGTTTTTATCACTAACCTTTGGAATGGCTGCTTGGCTGGGTTTGGCACTATCTGCAGGCTCAGGGTGCTCTGCACCCCTCTGGGCTGTCTTTGGGGTCACATCAGAAGGAACAGGTAGAGGCCGAGGAGAAACTGCTCTGAACTTGACAGAGAAGCAAGCAAGAATTAATATATTTTTATTAAAAGTTTAAGTACTCTGCAATCTAGAAGACATTCTTGCATGGTAAAGCTGGATGCCAGAGATTTTTAATCCTACTGTAACCTCTTCACATCTCCCAGCTTGATCCTTTCCTCTCCCCATCTCTGCTTGCATCGGTTTCCCTTCTTTCCATCCCTACATTTTATCCCCCTCCTCCCAGACCATTTTTCAACCAATGCCTTTGCAACAACTGTCCCCACCCCCAAACAGCAAAACCCAAAGAGAAAACAAGGTTATCAATGACCAATCACACTCTTCTGTAGCCTTGTGCCTTTCCCCAAAGAAACCTCCCTGCTCAGTGTGGAGGAACTGACAGCTTTATCCTGTGTGCAGGCCAGGATTTCTTCCTTCAGTTTGCACTCAGAAGCTCAGGGCAGCCACTACACATCTGTTCTAAAGCACTACTAAGCCAGTACCCACCACAAGTAGCCTTATCCACAAAGGTACTGACTTGTAGTGACAAACAGTGAGAAGTCCTGATGGAATTTCCTAGGAAACACTGCAACCCAGTAAAGGCACAGCCCATCTGGCACACCCACCTCATCCCTGAAAGGTACTGGGGATTTTCAAAGATCTACTCAGGCTGCTTCTAACAGTCACCTTCAGTGATCTGCATTTGTCACCACTGAAGTCATACAGACACACATGAAACAAGAACAGCATTAAAACACCCACCCTTTTTTAGAAAATAGGTCCCACGTTTAAAGAGGAAAAACACAGGAGTCTTAAAGGAGAGAGGAGAAGTATTTTTCAAGTATCTGCACCTTCTCTGAGCAGCCTTCAGCAAGCTCTCCCTTCTGCTGCTGCTGCCGTGGGAGAGAGGGTTCACTGACACTGCTGTGAGGCTGCTTGTGGAAGGTCATTTTTCTCTGAGCATCTCCTGAAGCTCCATGACTGACATCATCCTAATAAGTAAAAGCATTTAAAAAAAATGCAGACCTGTCACTTTCAGATTTACACAAACACGCTTAAAAAAAATCAAAACAGGCCCCTTTACTATTTGGACTGCAACCACCTTAACATGGCACAGGTACAACCACAATAAATTCTTATTTGAGAGATAAAATACCTGCTGTACCAGCATCTTAAGCTACTAAACCTTCAAAGAAGGTCACTTACTTGAATTACAACAGGAACAAAGGGTGCTAGCAGCTTTTCAGTAGAATCCAAGCTCTACAACAAATAATGATTCCTCATTAAAAATCTCATGGTAGAACAAAATTAAAGTGAAAAGACAATCACAACCAACTAGCACCCTGATCCAAATCAAAATTATTCAGGCCTATTTACAACATAGAACAAAAGCTACAAAACTTTTCTTACACTCTCTGTTCATAACTGGGAATGTAAATTTTTTCCCTGTAAAAACAGAATTCCAATCATCCAGATAGACACAATCCCAAAACTACTTTACTATATTGCCTTTGCAAATCTGACCCCAAGGCTCCTAACCACTTAAGAATCTCAATAATTGCATCAGCAACATCCTACTTTGACAGAAAAACATGTGCAGCAGCTCTCTAAATTGTAAGAGCTGGCCACTGGTTAAATCTGCTTCAAATAAGCATAAATGCATTACCAGGTCAGTTTGCTTTTGGTCTTTTGATACAGGCTGCAGGAGTTTCAAAGTGTCATCCTCATCTTCTACAGAATCAACAGAAGATGGCTTTGATTCAACACTTTCAGCTTTAAAAGCCTGTCTTGCTCTTTGCTGTTGTCCATCCTCCCTAATTGGTAGGTTATTAGATGTTATTTTAGAATGGCCTGGAACATGTAAATGCTTTGCTTTATTATTCTCTGGAATACTCTCACTGCCACACTTGTCACTTCCATGCTTCATCCTTTCAGACAGGAGGACATCAATGTTCACTCCACTGACTGTAGCTATGGAGTCTCCCAAGCTGTTCAGATCATTTTTGCTTGGTTTTCTTTCCAACTCAACAGCTTGTTTCTCTGAGGGATAAAATTTGCTGGCTTTACATTTGCTGATGCCATCTTCTTCATCCTAGGATTAAAAGAAAAATAAAAAAGTAATCTTTTGCATTTTACACACATATGAAAGAATTGTCTAAGCACTAAGGGAAATCAAGAACATACCAGAGCACATGAACTGAAAAGAAATTATGATCAATAACAGATGAGGAGCCTCAAAAAAGTCAAAATCCACATCTGTATCTCTTTTTAGAGAGATACAGATTTGCAAATTACCTATTTCAGGTACTGGTTTGTACACATGGAATACACCTACTTTTCACCAGGACCATGAAAGCAAAGTTGTACTCACTAGGCTCTTCCCTAAGGGAGGAACAAGCACCAAGAGTTTTTAGGATGTGCTCCACCACATATATTCAGTATTTCAACACTGAAAGCTCAAAACCAGAACAGAAGACTTTTTACAGAAAACAAAAATCATGCACAAGATTAACCATTACAAAAGGTTTGTTGTAACCACTGGAAAGAATTTCAACAATAAAGAATTTTGGTTGTGAGTATAATTAGTTTTTAAATATGTTTTTGATTGGGAAAAACTATTACCACTTGTCATGAAATATTTGAAAAATTATTTGACCCCAAATACTCCAAGAGTAACTTGCATAAAACCAGGTGTTGTTTAGTTAACATCTTACAGATCTTGCAATTAGCTTCACTGATCCACAGGTGTTTAATTACTTCCACTCTTATCTAAAAACATTTTCTTCCCTAATAAGAATTTTACACATTGCTGGGATTCAGATCTAATGCTCTCAGGGATGCTCAAGGCACTTGTTATAAAACTGAGGGTTTTATTTAGAAAATGCAAGAGGGATTTGGGTTTTTTTGGCTTTTTTTTAAGGTAAAAACCCCCATATCTTACAACTTTGTATTTTCTGGCTTGCTCAGAGGAGTGGTTTTGGTGTGGAA
>NW_005054339.1:2128553-2130784 GCF_000277835.1 Geospiza fortis | reverse complement strand
CTGCTGTGAGATTCATTTTTTCCTGAGATGACAGAACAAGGGTCTTTAGGTTTAGAATCCACTGTTTTCTTATGATTTCTAGCAGCTTTCCTGTAAAGAAAATAAAAGTTGCTCATTCATTCACTATCAACAAGGTTTTAAAATATTTCTTTTGATTATACTAATTTAAAAAAAAATCCACTCCACTAAAGAGTACAAAGAGTATCATACAAAGAGTTTCATACAAAGACTATTAGATACTGGGATTTTTCAATAGACTGTGCACAACAACCTCATTTTCAATTCCAGAAAAGGAGCTTAAAAACTTAATTCAGACTCTGTCAGCAGTATACACCTGTTATGCAGAGCACCAAGGTCAGTTCTATCTGGAAGCAGTAAAATAACTGACTAAACCTGACAAAGAAAAATAATTATATCAGTATATATCAAAAGGAACTTGGTTTTTCAACTCACAGATGATAAATGGCCTCAAGAACCATATGGAAAGGTGTGTGCTTTCTACCAATTCTGTATTTTTAAACACTACAGAGTTTTATTCTGCATTTGCAGAAAAAAATATTTTCCACTCTAACTCCCTCATATTTCTCAAAGAATTCACAGAAACTAATGTTCATATGCCTTGTAGCTGCACATAACAAAACTTACTTTATCGTCCTACAAAACCAAGGACAAGTTGTAAAAAAAGACAACAATAGCATGAATATTTTGCATAGAATCACTCAAATGAAAATGTCTTACGCCTTGGTGGCTTCCAAAAACAAAGCAATCTGCTGTTTGATGTACGGCTGTCGCAGGATGCTCTTCACACTCGGTCTCTCCTCAGGTTTTTTACTGAGCATAGTTTGTATTATTTCTACCAGCTGTGGGCTGTAATCCTTTGGCATGGGTGGCAGCTGTGAAAGGAAAGGGAAGCCTGATATTATTTAATATATTCATCAACAGGAGCTACTTCTAAAACATTTATGTGTGATCATTATGGTCAGATACATAAAAAATATGTGTAAAAAATAGACTCATTGTTCAAATGCTGAAAGTTGCCCAATTGCCTAATGCTAAACAAAATATTGAAATTCCAAGTGTGTGGCTAAGAAATATTCCTAATTTTATTAATATGAACAGTAAAAGTTCTGTAAATAGGCTTAAAAATTTCTATAAAATAAATCCACATTCACTTCATTGTATGCCAAAGCAAGAAGACACTTAAATAAGCTAATCTTACATAACAGGAAAATGCCATCACACAGTAATTTAATTTTCATGCAATGTTTGTGCAAAACAAGAAGCAAATTAAGAAAGTAATCTCAGAACTTTGAAAATTACTCAGTATATTCATTAAATGAAGAGGTAACAAGAAACTCTAGCCATACCTACAAAGGAATAACTCCCTTGGTATCACATCATCCACCACCACAAAACAACAGTCTTACATATGATGGTGTACATTACATGCAATTATTTTTAACTCCATGCAATATTTCTGATTAGAAAATATAATCTCAATTTCTAGATAGGAAATCCAAGCACACAGAAAATTTCAGGAGTTTTTACCTTCCCTTCAATAATTCGATAAGCCAAGGAGTTCATGTCCTTGGCATTGAAGGCATGTTTCAGTGTGGCCATCTCATAAACACAGCAGCCCAAGGCCCAGACATCAGACTGAAAAAAGGGGAAGAGAAAATGTTTGGGAACTTCTTGTTAATTGTACAAGTTGGACTTAGTTGCCTGCTTTCAAACAGGCTTTTAGTGACACTAAGCTAATTAAGCCCAAATCCCATTGCAAACTTCTGGTTTCAGTCTCACTCTTCTGTTTTTAATTTTGATCAAGTCAACTATTTCCTCAAAAATATCTCCAATTCTATCCAAAAGGAAGTGTAGAAATTAGCTATCTTTGGGAAGAGAGTTGCTTGTTTCCTTTTTTAGTACAATATCTGTCCTAACTATAAATGAAAGATCTTGATTTTTCATTGGAAGAAGTTTCCCCTCAGTTCTTGCTCATTACAGACACTCATATTTATGGTGTGTTTACGGCAAGAGCTGAACACGCTTGCTTTGTTCTATTTTAAATTCACAATAACACTGCTTATTCCTCTTATTAAAGTTTCTTTTTTTTTTAATGCTGCTGTTATTTCTAATATAACTTTTGAGTGTATACTTCCTGTCTAGTATATAATAAATTCAGAAAGTGCATCTCTCTAACACAGGCTGATATTTCTGTTCCCATTCTCTATCTC
>NW_005054339.1:2125099-2128517 GCF_000277835.1 Geospiza fortis | reverse complement strand
TGATAACTTAGCACAAGCTCTGAATTCCTAAACACAGTTCCAGAAACAAATGCTCCTACAAATCTCTCCTATTTTTTTGTTTGGTCTTTGGGAAGATGAAAAAGACTTGGAAGCAGTAAGAAACCAAAATACACAGGTAATGATCTCAGACAAATAAAAGGCTCCTAAGAAAATAGAAGCGACATTGTCATACTGTACCTTGTAGTTGTAGGGTTTGTTAGAAAAGAGTTCAGGGCTCATGTAGTACGGGGTGCCTATGAGAGTGCTGGCCATGTCATACTGGTTTTCCAACACCCTGGCTATTCCCAGGTCTCCCACTTTGATTATATTCGTTCGTGTCAGGAAAATATTCTGAGTTTTAAGATCTCTGTGCAGAATGTGCTTTTCATGTAAATACTGGGGAGAAAAAGTTATATAAATAAGGTTAATCAACTCCTAACTGTAAAATCTCATTACACAAATCAAAGAAAGAAAACACAAAAGCAGAAGAAACACAGAAATCCGTCTCGAGGTCAGGAGTGACCTGCTAAGACAGTATTGGTGAAACAACATTAAAGGTGACTGATACAGGCAGGGGCCCAAAACTTGGCACTGCTTTAACCAAATCTCCCTGCATGGCCCTTATACATCAGCAGAAATGGAGAAATAAAAATGTAAAGTTAAAACTGTAACTCACTTTCTGCTGCTTTCATTTCTTGACAATCTTAGTCCAAAAACATTTCAGAAGAAATTATAATGTGAGCTTTGTGTAAACAGGGAAGAAAATTAGTCATAATAAACAAGCAGTACCCATAATTAGTGTATTTTTTACCACAACAACCAGCTTTTAAGATAGAATTTTCTGTCCAATTTCTTATTCTTTAATGTTAATATCTATGTCTGGTCTTTATTGCTGTAACAATTGCTTTAAAGTTTCATAACCCCCAATTACAAATTTAAAAGAGTGGATAAGGCTTAATAGAAATGATGCATTAGTAGTCTAAATTTACCATTAAAAACAGCAATAAAAAGACTGAACACAAAATGCTTCTGAAAGAATAGCTTTTTTTTTCCCCCAAAAAGCTAAATTTTCTAAATTTAATGTAAACTTTCAAACCAGAGAAGCATATCAGACAAGAGTTGTAAACACACCAAAGGCAACCACTGTCTACTGCGCTACAGAGGCGTGGACATAAAATATGTCAGCAATTTCTTACTTAAAATAGTTGATTTGACTGCAATGATCCATTTTTAATGTACTAATAACCACTGTAATTAGATGCTAACCCAGCCAAACAGGAATCCAAAGGCTGCAGCTTAGCTGGAATTTTTAAATACATAAAAAGTCAAATTAAGTTTATATCTGACGGTGACAAAATTCCACTTCATTGTACCTGCAGTGCCATGGCAATCTGCACAAACCACTCCACCACCCGATTCTCAGGCAAGAGTTTTCCCTTCTGCTCCTTGAGCTTGTGGTAGAGGTCTCCTCCCTCGCAGAAGCCCATCACAATGTAGAGGTGGCCATCGTCCCCCTGCCAGGACTCTCTGTAGGTGACAATGTTGGGGTGTCTCAGCTGGGACAGCAGCTGGGCCTCCTGCTCTGCTGCTCTCCTCTCGCGGCTGGAAGCACTTCTAAGGTTTAACTTTTTGATGACGTACTGTAAAAAACAAGGCAAGGTGTATGGTAAGAGATGAAAGTGACTCTGCAGAAGCCCTAGGGAGTTCCCCAGAATGCAGTATTTGAAATATCCACTGATTCATCTACATGGAGGCTGCAGTTTGGATGACAGTTATGCAGAACTTCTTCTCTTCTACCTTTTCACCATAAAAATGGAACAGGTGTGTTCCATTCATCCACCTGAATACAACTCTGCTCAGGAATTTTGTGGTGTTTTGCTTTCTTCTAATTGATGTTCACATTTCTCTTTTTCTCCCCACTCTCACTTTAAACGTGTGCCTGTCACTCATCTTTTAAGCCTGAAGTACCTGTTTGTGCACCACAGTTACTCTCAAAAAGGCCACATCAATAGTAAACTTAAATATATATAAAGTATGCAGTCATGTGCAAACAATGATAAAAGTCATCTGAAAGAGACAAAATGTCTTACGTTCACTCCTAAATTTCTTTTATTCTTCATTAAGATGGGTCAAGAATTTCTCAAAGCTACACAGAAAAGTTGTTACCTACTTCCTTAATATGAACTACATTATATGTAATTCTAAGGAATTTCAGGTTTCAGCAAAAACATTAATGAAGCTGAAGATGAGACGATAAAATCCATAGAACACTTTCATCACCCACAACACCAATATTTAGGTCTGACCTGGCCCTAATCCTGATGAAAATTTTATAGGACATCACTTTAGGGCATCAGCTTCCCACAGAAAAATCATGTCATGGTTACACTTGTACCTGCTCTTATTGGAGATGTTGTAAATCAAAACTTTTAAAGTATTTTTAATTGCTGAATTTTAGCATCCTCAGAGATGCTTCAGTGTCTGCTCTCCAGACTGCACCTATTTATTAGCCCAGCACATGTAATTAGTGCTGAGGAGATGCCCCTATACACCAAGGGAACCAGTTACCCAGGAAACCCACAGCACCTCGTGACTCTGTGTTTCAGAAGCCTGCTGGATAGAACCTGTGATGCTGCAAAGCTTCCAGGAGTGTGTAATTGTGTACAGCATCACCTAACTTCAAAATGAAATAGAAATTCTGCAACTACTGGGGTCTGTGTGACAAGTCAACTACAACTTTGGGCATGGAAATCGTTTAAGCTTATATCAGCATCCTTTAGAAAATACACACCAAAATGGAAAAAACAAAAATACACACCAAAATGCAAAAAGCACATATATTAGCCTTACTTTAAACTTGGCATTGATTATATTTAGTTAATGAGCATGTTTTCCTGGCAAGATTCTCTACTGAAATCTATTGCAATGCTCTTCCACCTTATTTGATACCAAATTGTGTATGAATTCCAGTTAGTTTTGTTTTAACCACTTAAAGCTACTTGACCTTCTCCACAAAAATCCAGCATTCAGTTAATAGCAAATATGCTTAAATAAGACACAATTTCTTTCACAGAAAATGTGGCACTGTGCCAAAGCCACATCAAAAAAAATCCTTATCATCTTGCTAGAGAAGAAAGTTTGTAACAGTTGGCAAAAGATAAAACACAGTAAAACACTCCAAATATTTATCATGCAACTACAAACAGAAAGCAAGGCTCTTGCTAGTTTTAATGACCAGCAGCACCACAATGAAATCCAAGGACCTGTATTCGAGTGAAAGTGACCTCCATGCACTGTTTACTCTTGGGATGAGGCGGGGTTAGGATCTCTTTGAGGACGTTGGACTGTGCACGTGGTGATGGCCTGGAGGGAACAAGTCCTGCCTCACTGCTACCCATGCCAAGGGTCACAGGGATTC
>NW_005054339.1:2124492-2125089 GCF_000277835.1 Geospiza fortis | reverse complement strand
AAGGACACACCTCTGCTCCCTGCTGGAACAATCCTCCTCCAGCATCTCCAGTAAAATCCCGGCCATAAACTCACACAGCAGATTCCTGTGGCACTGCTCTCCGAATGTTCTCCGTCCCCATTTCTTTGCCCTTTCACATTCCCTATCAAACACCTCTGCTTTGGCCAGACTAGACAGATTATTCCACTTTTCCAACATAAATGCTTGTGCTTCTACTCTGACACAACAAAAACCTTCCTGGGAAGAGTCTTCTCCATATCTTTAATAAAAGTTCTTTTGGACAAGGGAAGAGAACAGAAACAGCAGCTCGGGTGGCTGCAGCCACACCCCAACACCTGGTGACGGTCACAGCCCCATCCTGACACCAAATGATGGTCACAACCACACCCCGACACCTGGTGACAGTCACAGTCCCACCCTGACACCAGATGATGGTCACAACCACACCCTGACACCTGGTGATGGTCACAGCCCCACCCTGACACCAGGCCGTAGTCACACCTGCACCCCGACACGATGCCACGTCCCTGGTCGTGCCCAGGGTGGGTCAGGACCAGCAGCCAAAGCCGGGCCACAGCTGGGTGCGGGTCACAGCCG
>NW_005054339.1:2045403-2124258 GCF_000277835.1 Geospiza fortis | reverse complement strand
GAAGCGGGCGGGGCGGCCATGTTGAGAGCGGGCAGTGCGGCTGAGGCAGCGGGGCGGGCCTCGCCGCGACCCCGGGACAGCGGTGTCTCCGCCCCGGTGTGCGGCTCCGGGACGTGCCTGTGCCCAGCCCGGGCCAAGGACGGCCACAGGGACAACACACCCACCTGTCATGAACCCTGGCAGGGCGCAGCAGCTCCACAGAGCCGTCCCGTCCGTTTGGATGGGGTGGAGAATTGGTTAAAAAATCCTCAGAGTTCTTCCTGGAGCTCCCCCGTGGCTGAGCACCTGCAGTCGTAACACTGGCTGCAGGAAAACCAGAAAATAAAATGTTTTGTTATCACTGAGCATGTAACCCCCAGTCTTCGAAGTCTGTCTTTCATTAAGGGTGAAATGAACCAGCTAAAAAGTTTAAGAGAAATGACAGTGTCAAGGTAACAAACACAGGAAAATGCCCTGCAGCTGCAGGCTGGGCGCACGGTCAGCGTGCAAGATGCAAACCTGGGAGCTCGGACCTGGTTTCGGCCACCAAGATGAATAGGAACCCATGGAATGGGGAGTTTCTAGGCTAGACAGGATACGTGTCAAATAACGGTACCTAAATCGGGTACCTGAGTGATACGGAGGATTACAGGGGTGCTTTTGAAATGGAGCTTAAATGGCTTTCACAGACTGCAAGCTCTGTTATGGCTGCAGTAAATTTGAGCCAGGGAAAGCCTTTATGGAAGTATCAGAAAGATGACAGTTTTCATTTGGGAAAAAAGTGGGTCTGGTGTGGAGATTAATCTCAGTTGCCAGTAGGAAAATGGCTGTGAATTTCTGTTTGGAGCTATTACATAGAAGAGACACTGCTGAAATATTCTGTAAATTCTTTAAGAGATTTTCTAACACTATTCTATAGATTATACTAATTCAAAATTCAGCACCTGATTTTTCCCAAATGTCTAATGCTTAATCCCACTTCTGTCATTGGGTTATTTATTAACACTGGGTAAACAAAGCTTTATATATTTATGCATATCGTTCCAATAGGAACCTCACTTTTTTTCCAAAATGGAAAATAATCTGTTGCTTTGTATTTTAGTATTGATTCCTACCTTTGCATCCTCAGACTTATTGCTAGCACATGTCAGCAGCATCGAGGTAAGTAATCAACAATGTGTGGGGTGTGGGTCTCCCGCTCCTCAGAGATTAATTTCTTGCAGTTTATTAGCATTTATCAGACTTCATACAATGCTGGCAGCTGGAGCTCTGTGTTCTCTGGTACCTCTGGACACGGGATAAAAGCTGGAACTCAGACTGATTGATCTCTAATCAGCCTCAGTTTTCAATCAGCTCTGAAGTTCTTCTCTCTCTCTTTTTAAAACATCTCTTTCCTCTGTTTTCCCTGTCATCACCATGTAATGGTGACATGTTTTAGTAAAATATTTAAATGTGTAAAGCAATCAGTGCTGCCAGAGAACTGACTTTGGCACCTGTTAAGGAATACAATGAAAAAGATGGCTCTAAGAAGCAGAAAACAGAGCTGTAGCATGGCATCAAGATAAATGCCCAGAGTCCAAATGACATGGTAGGATTTTTCTCAAAAGATTTCCATGTTAGCACAACCTGAGATACATCTCTCAAAGGAGCCATTCTGGTTTTGATTGGATCTCTGAGTAAGTGCTCCCTGATGTTTTGCCTAATTTTCTTTGGTTATCTTGCTGGCCACTACTCCTCACTTTGATAAATTATTTCTCTCTCTGTCAGTGGCTGTGCACTCTGAAAAGTTAGAGAGGGCAAATCTCTTTAGGGAGCATTCTGAGTTACTGGGTAGAACAGGACAAAACAATTTACAGTTGATTGCTGTTGATGAGGTTATGATCTTTGCCAAGACTTTTTCTTTGAAAATCAGGATAGTAACATGTCTAACTTCTAAAAGTCAACATGAGAGCTAATGCTGCAAATTTGAAATGCCAGGGATTCTTATTATTTAACCATCATGTAGCCCAGATATGATGTAGCTTTTTCCTTCTGATTACTGCAGTGTCTGGAGTTCTCTACATGTTTTACAATGCTAAAGCCTTTCTAAATGGAAAACTGCCAAAGCTCTGTGCAATGTTCCATCTATGCATGCAGAGCACTATGGAAAAGCCAGCTGATTCTCTCAGTTTTGTTCTGTACTTTATGCAAATGTGATTTGATTGAAATGGAAGAGATTGCTCTGTAGGGTGAAGGTCTCAGCACCCATCTGTGTCTTGGCCCCTTTGAGCAAGCAGTATCCAGTGCTGAAGCATGGCTGGAATTCTGGCTGTCTGGTGACCTTTAAGCTGTCAAAGCTGCTTTTAGAGCCACAGCTAGGTAGACACAATTGGCAGACCCAATTCTGCTGAAAATGGAACAAAAATCTGCATCAGAGTTCCCTGTGTGTGCTGGCACACTGTGTTCCTATGAGCTGCATTATGGGCTCTTCTCTGTGGCACCCAATTGGCATCACTTGGGGTGATGAATCTTCAGGGCTGCTGTAGATTCAGAGATAATTTTCATGCCTTGTTTTCCTATGTAGCATTTAGGGATATATGCAAATACCTCGTTCAGCACTTTGGATTCCCAGAGGTCACTTCAAGATAACTGTACAGTCTTTGCTGAGTCTTTTAGCTGTGCTGTGGTTTAGTTTCCCAAGCTGTACAATCAGGGTTTCTTTCAGCAAGTAGTGTAAGGGAGTCCTCTTTTCCCTCTCTGTTTTCTCGGGAGTTCAAATTTCTCTTTTACCTTCCAATTTCCATAGATTCTCTGCACTTCTTTTCTGCTCCCACAGTAAAACAGTATTAAACAAAAGAAGTTTATTGCTGTTGCACAACTGAAAAATAATAAAATTCTAATAATTGGTGCACCTGGCAAATATGTGAAAATAATACAGAAACATTTTATCAAGTAACAATTACCCAGGGTAGAGGATGTTAATTCTCATTTTTGTCTAGAATTGCACCATCATTTTGATTGGCACACTATTGCTTTTTGCCCACATAGCTCAGAATGACCTTGGTGTTAGTGATGGCTCAAGTTACACTCAAGTGAATAATTAAAAATGAAAAAACCCAGAACAAAATCACGGACTTAAAGTCACGTAATCCCCTCCCCTGTACAAACCAGGGTCAGCTAGAGCAGGTATCTGGATGATGTCCAGCTGGATTGAGTATCTTCATTAATGATCAGCCCAAGTGAAAAGTGAGTAGTGCCTTTCACAGAGAGATTTTTCTGTAGTTTCAATGAAAATTGCAGAGTACCCCTCAAAATATTTACAAAATCAAAATAGAACTCTTTCAAAACTACTGTTGAAGCCATGATTCTGATAAAGAATGTGCACAACAGCAATTCTGTAAAACTGAAATGCAGGTACAGTATCTTTCAGTTTGGAAGCAGTAGTCAGAATTGCAGAATTTGTAGCTATACACATTTTTATAGGGTTTTTGGTTGGTTGGGGTTTTTTTGGTTTTGTTTTTGGTTTTTGGTTTTTTGGGGTGTGCATTTTGTATAAACTGTGTGGTAATTCCACTGTAAGGAAAAGTTTGTACCAAACAAACTGACATTTCACAGACTTCCAGCTTTTCATTTCCCAAGGTGCATACCTCTGTGTATTGTAAGGGGAAATAACAAGCTGTAATGACAGTATGGATATAGAAAAAATATTTCCAGTATTAGAAAGGTCAGATTTGATTTGGTGCACACTCTATACTGGCATTAAAGGAATCCATATATGCTTGTGAAAAGGAAAGATGGACATACAGAAATCATCTGGATGGCATTAACAGTTTGAAAGATGAACCTAAAGAAATGCACACTGACATTTTTTGCCAGACTCTTATAGCAGAAGAGAAGCCTCCTCCCTCAAACCTTGCATTACCATAGATTTAATATAATGTCTTCAAAAGAATGCCAAAATAAACAAAAAAATAACCCTCTGTGTTTCAGTTTCCAGCTGGGAAAAGTACTGAAAGCCTTAAGTATACTTGAGATGTGTGTCTGATTTGTTGTGTCCTCACCCCTGCCTTTGATGGAGCAGGTAAACACAATTTCACAAAATGTGACCCCCAAGGCTCTTGGAGCCAGATGAGATAAGGTGTTTGCAGCTGAGCTGATGGGAATTGAGTTACACAAGCTGTTATTTTAACAGCACTCAGGAAGTTTGTTTAGTGCCTGTCCTCTTTCAGAACAAAATATGAGCCACTGTTGTACAGATTCTGATATTTGCACCTAGTCTGGGAGCAAATATTGGAAAAAAAAACCCTCCATGTTTTAACTGCTTATTTTTCCTCCCCTCCATGCAGCTTTTTGTAGAGGCAGCCTCTCCTATCTAATCCTGCTAAATTACCTTCCTACCTGGTCATGTTAGGAGGAGAGGCTGGTGGGCTGAAATGGGAAAAATTTAGGAGTCTGAAAAAAATCTAAGGCTTCATCTGAATGATAGTTTGGATTTGTGTGACAGGAAAAAAACTGTGCAAAGTGGGTTTTTATGCTTTGATACAACTCTTCTTTTTCTTCCAAAGGAAAATAAGTTTGAAAAGAAAACATGTACTGCAGGACTCAGATCTAGGAATTCTCAAGAAAAAGATGTTACTATGAGGACAAGATATTTTGGTTTTACTTGAAGTCACCATACAGCCAACCCTTACTCAAGACCAATTAAACAGATTTTAGTGTGTTCTTTAGTCTTAATGACATTTAATTATAAATGGCACTGAGCATTTGAGCCTCTTTTCCTCTCATTCTCCCTCATATTTCAAAGGTACATGTGTATTTTTGGTTGGGAGAGGACACTTTTTTGTGTCACATGAGCAACATAAAGTAAGCAACATTCAAAGTTTAACTTACCTTTCAAAAACACAGTATTTAGGGTACACTAATATCAAATGAAAACCAAAACATTCACCAAAGCTGGGAATGCCATAAGCAAAATAACTCCTACCTGCCTCACATCCCTTACTTGCTTTCCCCTCAAATTTACTTCAGTTTATTAATGAAGACCTTTCTCAAGCCTTCCTTCTCCTGGACTTCTTTTAACTTGTGACAACTACACAGATGCTAAGAGATTTATTTCTAAATGCAGCTTTCCTACCTAGTCATGATTTTTTCCCTTTTTTTTCTCTTTACAGAAGCAAAATGCTGATAATGACTTGGTGAGTAAGGTTTGGTTTTTTCTGGGCTACCAAGATTTTATAGTGACAAGAATATTCTTACTGTGTTCACAAAATGTTTCTGTGAGTCCAGTCTGAGCAAATGGATATTTCTGAGTCTGTGACAAGGAAAACAGCCCAGAGCTGCCTGTTTTAGGCAGTATGATTAACTAGACATTTGCTTTCCAAGCTCTAATGGAAGCTCCTGCACAAGAAAAGAGGATGAACAAATCATTTTTAATCTCATTGTATTTGAATAAATACCTAAGTTCTTTTGAAGTCACCTCCATATCTCTAACAGACTTTCATTCTATGTTTGTTTTGTTTTTACTTTCATGTTGCAGTTATTGCTAAGGAAGGCAAGAGACCTCATCTCTGGGGCTGATTCCTCTTGGCGCCTGGATTCCCCTTCAGCAATGCTTAAATGCTTTGATTGTTTGGGGACCTTCTTAATTAATCAGCAGAAATCAGACCCATCATAAAAACTCCAAAGTTCCTTCCAGTGCTGGTTTTGCTACCAGAAGCAGACCTTGCTGTGGAGTTCCTAATGGGAACATCTGTTGTTCCCATGCTTTCACTTAGTATCCCGAAACCTTATACCTGAACATTCAAAGAAAATAAATATTGCCTTGCCCATTTCCTTGTTTAAAAAAGACTGAGGTCCAGCTGGGAGGAAGCTGAGAATAACATAAAACGGAATTTGGAGGTATTTGGGCTATTTTAAAACAAGAGGATTACTTACATCCCTGCTCTAGGAGTCATCCACTCCTCTGATAACTACAGTCACTAATACAGTGAGGCAGCAACAAAGAGTTGTGATCTTTGAATAACCTCAAAAAGTCACTTAGTAGAGAAAAAACCTATTCCTGTAATGGCAGTATTTTTGGTGGTAGTATTTTGTTAAAGTCTATAGTTATGACTTGTGGAATAGCACCATCATGTCAGTGAAATAGACATACAAGGAAACACAGCTGTGCTCCAGTTCTTATATTAGGTCTTTCTTTCTTTTTGCTTTGGAGTGATCAATGTACTGCTGTGGTTTCTTTTTAAAAATATGATCACAACTGATTAATACACACAAGTGTAACAGCTAGTGCTCTTTTTGTCTTTTTTCTTTTCTCAATCTACAGGTTGTCAATGGGATGGAAATCTATAGCATGAAAATTGATAGTAAAGTGACTTCCCGCTTTGCACACAATGTCATCACCAGCCGAGCTGTCAATCGTGGAAATGTGTCCAAAGAAGTCTTCTTTGATGTTGAACTCCCTAAGACAGCCTTCATTACCAACTTCAGCATGTGTGTAATCTTTACAATATTGTTAAAAACGACCAAAAATCTGTGCTAATTCAACTGGGAGAAATGGAACCCGAGTGTTCATTTTTACTTTGCCATTTAAATAGATTTCTAAATACCTCCTGGGTAATTTTCTGGTACTATTAACTTAACATGCAAGATATGTGGAGAAAGGCAAACATTGGTACATCTGTAGAAAAGATGACTAATTTTCAATTATTTCTATTCATCATTATGAATAGAAGGGAACCTTAGGGAATGCAGGAACTTTCCTGCGGATTCATCCACCTTTTCAGAAATGCCTCTTACTTACTGTGGTATTATCAAACCAGGAAAGTTCCATTACTTCATTTCCCTGATGGCATTATAGCTTAATTTATCTCTTCATTTAAAAATCATATTTGAATGAAAGGCAGAAAGTAGAATTATTCTTTTACATTTGTGCCTTTAGTTGCAATCATGTGCAGTTCTCCACCATGATGAGGTTTGGTTCAGTTAAGCACATCCATCTCTGCTAATCACACCATGCCTGCTTTATCTCCAGTGAAGAGGAGCAGTAGCTTTAGGACACAAACCCTCATAATGCATCTTAGAACTTTTTTGGTAGAATGAGGTCATGAGAAATGGCTGCTTAGTCCTCTAAGGAGCTCAAGGATGAAATGCTCCTCTGTAGATGATGGCATCTGGACAGGTGAGTCACATCCAGAGAATTGGTTTGCCATTAGACGAGATGAGATGGTGAAGCTGCTGAAGTGCAGGAATATGGCAGGTGTAAGTTGTGTTGCTGTAGCCCACTTTTGATCTAATTCAAAATAAAAATTTGTTTAGATTTTTTTATGATGCTGAGCACAGAGCTCTTCATTCCAGATGAATCCTCTGAGGAGCCTAGATTCAGTGAAAGGGCCCAAAATCTTGGTAATAGCAGGTCTCTGAAAGGTTATTAGCAAACAAATCAATAAAGGGAGAATTCCTGTTGTAACCTTCTACTGAGCTAGGACTTTTTCATCTGCAGGACAATTGATGGTGTCACCTATCCTGGAACTATAAAGGAAAAAGAAGCTGCAAAAAAGCAATATGAGAAGGCTGTTTCAAGAGGACAGACTGCTGGTCTTGTCAAGTAAGGATCATGTCTTGTGGCTTCCACATCATCACTCCATAGTAGACTGTGAGATTGGAAATGCTGTGTTCTGGCACTTTGCTGACATTAAGGGACAAAAGAACAATCATTAAGTTATAGTTATTGTAGCACAAATTGTAGGAAGGAAATACAGCCTCTGACTGCACAGGCACTGTCTGCGAATATGGAAAGCCTGTTCCTGCAACTTTCACTGTCTTTGTGGGACCTATTCCTGGGATTAAGCTCAGTGGGAAACTTGAATAAATTATACAGGTTGAGTATGATTTTGAGTATTGATTGATGATTTTTAGCAGTATATCAAAAATCCCATCCTTGTTTTACTTATTTTTGAAAATCATATACCACCAACAATAAATACTGTGAAAGAGGATAAAGATCTTTTTCCTATCCACTTAAATACAGAGCTTCAGGAAGAAAAACAGAAAAATTCACTGTCTCAGTCAACATTAAAGCAGCCAGTAAAGTCACTTTTGAACTCACATATGAGGAACTGCTGAAGCGACAGTTTGGAAAATATGAAATGTTCATCAAAGTAAAACCAAAGCAGCTTGTCAAAGATTTTGAGGTAAGTGGCAAACTGATCAAATTTGGCTGTAATTTAAGAGATGATGGAATTCTGCATATTTGTTGAAAGTGGAGTACCATGGTCATTCCCATTGGTTCACAGGTGAGCTAAAGGCCACGATATCATTTCTCACAAGTCCCATGGGGACCCCTCATGAGTTCGCTTTAATGCAGGCTTTTACTTGTAAACCTGACAAATTTGCTCATCTACTGAGCATTCCAAAAGAAATCCTCCATGAAAAACTGAAAAAGATATTGCAATGCCTTGGAGTAATTGTATATACCCTTATAGCATAAACTCCAGCTTTTTCACACCACTGTGAAACAACACCATCTTTAAATTCTGGAATACTGCAGCTTTTTGTGTCTGTCTGCCTTGATAGGATGCTACTATCTAGCTTTCCAACAAGTCATATTTCTATTAAAGTTTACTTATTTCTAGCTTTTTTTTAACTTCTGTGTTTGAAAAAGCCTCTTTGGCTGAAGATGTGTCTACATAAGTGTAGATTTGGACTGCTATTATGTATTACAAAAGTAAATTTCTTTATTTTTATGAAAATCCCTCTTTCACATCTGTACTGATGATCCTCCTGTAAATGGCTGAGTTGATGTATTGTGGTTTAATCAATGACAGTAAATTTTTAATTAATATTTCAGATTGAAGTAGATATCTTTGAGCCCCAGGGTATCACTGAGCTGGAAGCAGAAGGAACATTCATCACCAATGAGCTACAAAATACCATTAAAAAAACTTTTTCAGGAAAAAAGGTATATTGATTACTGCATTCCATCATTTACATATTATGGTTATAATTCTGAAATACTAATTTCAGTGCTAGCAATGGCAGCAAGAGGAAATCTGGATACCGGTAAGATTATCTCTTATAGAAAAACTGAATTACTAACAAGTAGTTTTCCCTTATATGGGAGTAGTAGAATTCCTAAAACATACAACAACTTTATCAAAGGTGTTGCTCAGAGTGAAGAGCTGACCCAAGGCAGGTGGGGAAGAAATCATATGGAGAAAGCTGTGGATAGCAGCCTTCATGTGTCAGTTACCACCAATAAATTTCTAAGTACATATGGATATGTACAATCTAGTAGCTAACCCAATAAAACAGGTTATTCTTATGTCTGTGAAAATAAATATACCAGCTTTAAAAAAATGCAGATGTGTTCTGTAGAAGATTTTCAGCTATTAAGGGTCACATCTAAGGAAGGTTTTTCTTTTCAGGGCCATATATCTTTCAAGCCAACCCTCGACCAGCAGCGAAGGTGTCCAAGTTGCTCAGAGTCTGTCTTGGATGGGGATTTTACTGTAAGATATGATGTGAAGAGAACAACTCCAGATAATTTGCAGGTAAGTCTAACAACTTAAAATTCTGAACTGTTAAACAGTTTAACTTGCGCAGTAAAGGTCAGGGAGCAGTGAGGGCCAGCTGTTTCCTAAGGCAGCTGAGTGGGAGCACTCAGTGGGGTCTTCAGGGTGGGATCCAAAACAGTGGAGTCCGTGGATAGGAACAGATATAGGTGTGACACAGCTGGAGACAGGACGCTGTAGCTGTTCTGACACTGTAGCTCAGTGTCTAAAGGCCCAGTCTTGCACTTAAATGACACCCCTGGGCCCATGGACAGAGGTGAGACTGATTGGAGCCATTAAAACTTTTTAGGCCACTCAGAGGCTAGACGTTGAATGAGAGTAATATCTCCTTTATCTGTTTTACCTTTATAATGTACCAAAATTTTTGCTGGTGGTGTTTTCCTTTTCAGATTGTCAATGGCTATTTTGTACACTTCTTTGCACCAACAAATCTTCCGAAGTTGTCCAAGAATATTATTTTTGTATTGGATACTAGTGGCTCAATGTCTGGAAGAGAAATAGCACAAGTGAGTTATTACATTACTATGGAGTTCCAGTGAAAGAGCTGGAACAAGGTGCTGGGAGGGAGATGGTGCTGGAAGGGATATGATGCCCTAGAGTGCACATGTGCTGCTCAAGCTGTTACAAAGTGGCTCAATGGCGTGACCTCCCTAATGCCCAGTGCCAGATGTACTAGTTTGCAGTGTTGCTGTAGAACAAAAATCTATACATTTAGCCTATATTTACTTAGAAATGTCATTAGTTCAAAACTCTAAATATCAACATTTCCAGAGAGTGCTGTCATATGCTTGACAGTTCCAAAAAATGAGCTGTGCATACCGATTATGTGCATTTTCTCTGTTCACTCTGTATCTGGGAAGCGGCAGCTCTTTTCAGAGTTATTACTAAGCTAATGTTCAGAATTTTCAGGCTTTGGTGCTGCATCAAAATATCCAGGGATGCTTGTTTATGAGCTTTTCCACTAACCTGTAGCTACCCATTTGCCATGCCAGCTTATCTCAGTGTAAGCAACCAACCATGACGGGAAAACGGATTTTCATCTCAGCTACAAAGATTTACCAGATGTTATTGCAGCTGACTTCCCTAGAGTTACTCTGAAATTGACACAGGGACTAGCAAGAACAGAACAAGCTCAGAATTTTTGCAATATATACTGTGTAGGAGTAAAAAATAGCCCAGTGCTGAGAGATTAATGATGTAAAATCTGTAAGCACATATTCTGTTAAATTTTGAATCATGTATTTAAATCTCTTTGCCTTACAGACAAAAGAAGCACTGCTAAAAATCCTAGATGACATTAAAGAAGATGACTTCTTCAATTTCATATTATTTGATAGTGAAATATCTACCTGGAAAGAAACATTAATCAAGGCCACTCCTGAGAATCTGGATGAAGCAAGGAAGTTTGTTCGGCAAATTTCTGCTCAAGGCCGTAAGTACTTGATGGGCCTTGCCAATAGGTCATTGTGTAAGTTAATCTATTGATTGATTCTGTGAACACAATGCTACAAAGTTTGTTGGGGTTTCATATTGCTGATGAGGCACTCCTGAAGTTCAGTTTTACTCAGAAAATGATGTCTATTTCTCTTTATGTTTCCAAAGTCCAGGTACTTTTCTATCTAGACATCCCCCTGCTTGTAAATCCAAATCTTTCATTTTCTTACTGTAATGAAATCTCTTCAGGCCCCAATGAAAAATGGACCTTTATTTTGACAGCCCTTGCTGAACCCAAATTTCTTTTTTAACTCATAGTGACAAATTTACATGGTGGTTTGATGAGAGGAATTGATATTCTGAATGCTGCTCATGAAGAAAACCTTGTGCCCAAGAGAAGCGCTTCTATAATTATCATGTTAACAGATGGTCAGCCAAATGTAGGTATGTTTGTGTTGGATGGAATAATAAAGATAGTTCATTAACTAACAAAAAATTGCTAGTTAAAAATGGCCTTCATCTTTGACTTCTGGATATTTTCATTATTTGAACGCTACTATACCAGCATCATAGTACTTAATCAAGCTTTTGGTAATGTCTCCTAAGAAACCTGAACATGCCGAGTCACATTTGCTTTTGTGATCATTTTATCTATTTTGAAAACAACTCAAACATTTCCTGGTTTGATGCAGGTGTATCAAATACTCAGGAGATTGAGAAAGCAGTGAAGAAAGCCATTGATGGCAGATACACCTTATACAATCTTGGCTTTGGCAGTGGTGTTGACTACGGCTTCTTGGAGAGGATGGCACTGGAGAATAAAGGACTGGCCCGTCGGATTTACCCTGACTCTGACACAGCTTTGCAGCTTCAGGTGAAGTAATTACCATGTACATGAGGTCAGAGGTACATTGGGTCAGATAACTATTCATGTTCTTATTTTCAAATAATCAAAATCCCAGCGTGTAATCTGATACCGAGATGCTCCAGAGACTGCTGTGATCAGAGTATTGGAATCATAGAATAGCTTGAGTTGGAAGGGACCTTTCGTTGCATTTAATTTTCCCCTTCCCTTATATAAGCAGGAAGTGCAGGGACAGTAAAAGGGACATGCTGTGGGCTATGGCAGGGAGTTTAAAAGTTGGGATAGGGTGACACAACTCACAGTTCTGAAGGACACTCTGGTGGAATTGCTGCAGTCATTGTATGTCCTGTTCCTCTCAGATCATGTGGTTAATGTCATGTCAAGAGACAAGAAGAATAACAATCATAAAGCTCTAGATATTCATTCTTAAGAAACTCACTGCAAGCAGGTGTATCTTACCACACTCCTGAGGCATTTTAGAATTGTATAAGACATGAAAACTGGTATAGGCCATACAGGGTTTTCTTTTTTTACTTCTCATATTCCAGTAGCAGCCATTCAAAGAATTCACCAAATAATTAGATATTAGATTTCATTGCAAGCTCTGATAAAATCAAATACCCAGTCTCCTTTGATTATGTTGCCATGTCAGTCTCTGCAGAGAAGAGGTGTAGGAAATTATCAAATAAGGGGAGGGTTGGTGTCCCTCTTGATTTATATTGATGGAACTCATCATCCACAGCACATTGTTCTCAAATATTCTTCCTTTCTCTTAGCAAGACTGAAGAGTTTGTATGTCCTTTCTCATTTCCATTATTGGTAGATTTCTAGGCCTCACACTCGAGATTTAACTAAATATCTAAATATTTCTTATAAAATACACTTTTATTTTTCATTGCTGAAATAGCAGGATGTTTCTGGTTACAGATCCACCCATGAACTAAAGAAACAATGATAGTTAAATGTTTTCTTTTTTTCTTTTAATCCTACAGGGGTTTTATGATGAGGTGTCAAATCCCATGCTCATAGATGTGGAGTTAAACTACCCAGAAAATGAAATATCAGACCTAACTACTAACAGCTTCAAGCATTTCTATGATGGGTCTGAGATTGTGGTGGCTGGGCGCTTTGTAGACAGCAACCAAAACCATTTGTCTGTAGATGTAAGAGCTGAAGGTGTAAGTATGGATTTCTTTGACTTATGTAAGCTGCCCAAAATCTCTGAATGCTTCTTTTGCCTCCATTGTGATGAACAAAAATGCCATGTGAATGTGGAATATTGGGTTATGTTCTGTACTGTACATCTCTAAAATTTCCAGAAACCATGGGACAAAATTCCTCATACAACACTGGCAATTTTCTGGTGTAGAACCAGACTGGCTTTCAATTTCACAAGATTTTCAGGTGTGAAGGTCTTAGTTTTTGGGAAGTTCTGTCAGTCCCTGGCTACTTGTGATGCAGAGAACATTTTTACTCCCAACAGGCTCAGGACGCCCTGTCGTACACTACACAGCAAGGAGCTGAGCAGACAGCTCAGGCTTTCCAAGAACAACAATACATATTTGGAGAGTACATTGAAAGGCTCTGGGCTTATCTTACCATTGAACAACTCTTGGAAAAACGGTAATTATACCTGGAATAATACCTTAGCTCTGAACCCCTTACAGCCTCTGAGTCCTGCAGTTTCTAGGATGTGAAACTGACATTCACAACCCACTGAGCTGCCAATGGAAAATCATGAAAATCAGTGAGGGAAATCCACCACCCTGTTCTCCTCCCTAGCCTCAGTATTCACATTTCAGGTTGCAAATGAAACAATTTTAAATTATTGCAAGTATAAAGCACAATTTTGCCTTTCTCTTGGACAGCCAGTAGAATCAGAAGTGCTCTTAAGCTGTAACAGTTATATCTTATTGATAAACTACCTGCAGAGAAATTACTTTACTTTAAAATATGTGGTGAGTGATTCAGCAATCACTGATGCTGGGAGTCTCTTTCTGTATTCAGCATCACAGCCACAGGAGAAGAAAAGGAAAACCTTACAGCTCAAGCCCTGGCTCTCTCACTAAGGTACAAGTTTGTAACACCACTGACATCCATGGTGGTAACAAAACCAGAAGAAAATGAAGAGGGGATTGCTGATAAACCCACTGAAGGTATAGACATCTTCACAATTGTACTGTATCTGAGAAGCTAAGGGTTCCTTTGATGTCACCCTAAAGAAAGGCTTTCATGTGGGCACAGTTTTAAATATGTATCTGCAAAATCTACTTTCCAAGCCAGGCATGTGTGTGATTTATGCAAAATTACTCCTCATTGTAAAGCTTATTTCCATCAAACTATCCTTCATTACTAAATCATATGGGCAAAGCACTATAAATTTAAAATAAATGTATTTTAAACTAAATAGAAAAACTATTACAGAAAAAGACCCTGAAAACCAAGAAGCATTTCTAATCTAATAATCCAGCTATATTCAGATGACTTACTATCACTTCCTCCTTTATTTTTCTACATACTTCAGCCTAGGGATAGATGTAGTAACCTCTTTCCACATAAAAAGGGAAAATTTGCATGAGCTCTTCCTCAGGCAGGATATATCAGGTTGTAAAAAGATTGAGATTACTTATGTAAAACACAATAGTCATATATATATTGCAGAAAGAGAAGCAATTATATTGAACACACTATTTGTTTTCAACTCCTCTGATACTTTAGCTAATTATGAACTCCTTGCTCAGTGAAATATTCTTTTTTCCTACAGTTCAGCCTCTCTGTTTAACCCCTGTGTAACAAATACTCTGTTCCTCCTTGCTCTTTGGCCAAGCAAAGCAGTGCTCTGTGCTCAGTGTGCCCCCCAGCCATCCTAACCTCATCTCATTGTATTGTTTGAGCCACCCTCATCCCACAGGTCTGACAGAGGCTTTGCAGTATCTTCTATCAGCATCCTTTATTTTTTCTCCAATTTTTTGTTTAGAGCCCCTGAAAGTTCCTTGGAAGCTCTGTGTGGGCTCTCTGCTGCCTTCTAAATGAAAAAATTTCTAATCTCCTGATTTTCGAATAGGAACTTAAGGCATTTTAGCATAACAGAGATACTGGAGATTGGTGAGGTATTTTCAGCTGCAGTAAGTCCTGAAACCAGTAAATTGCTAAGTGCCCTTCAACTCTGAATCATTCTTCAGGCATTCTGCTGATAAATTTTTGCATTATTTTTCATGACTCCTATAATGGAATACTGACATAAAACCCCTTCATGATTAATTTAACATTCAAGTCACTACACAACATAATGACTTTAAAGTTTGCAGCTGGTCTGCATTACATGGAAATCCCCAAACATCTGACAGAACTGTCATCCACTCAGTCATCTTCAGTTCTTTGCTTTCCCTTTCCAGGTATTTGTAGTATAAAAGCTCTTTTCTGAACCTCTTTCAAAGGAAATCCTCTCTGTATATAGATAGTATAGAGCAGTAATAGAAGAAAATACTTAAAGCTCTGACCCTGTGTAAGAAAAAACCCGAATTTTACTCACCCAGAAGTCTCAATTCACAAATCAATGTACTGAATCATCCAGTCAGTATTAACAGAATAATCCAAATGCCTGGAAAACCACAAAATAATAAAACCAGTAAGGAACACTTTGCAATATAGGTACAGCACAACAATAAAACAGTTCCAAATAGAGCTCTTGTCCCATACATAATAATTGCAGTTCTGCTGCTCCACATAACAGCTTTTTATTTTCTTTACATTTCTGTTTGATCTACAAATACTGAGTTTTATCACTCGGGAAAATGGCGTTACAAAATACTAAAGATAGCTGGTTGAGTTTTCAAACAGTTAATTTTTTTACAATGTTTTATTAGGGTCATAATCCTTCCTGTTTAATTGTATAACTGAAATGGTAAATTTCTCTTTTTCTTCCTTTTACTTCTTACCTGCCCATGGTAACAGCTGAAGGTATGTAAATTTTTATTAAATTTACTTAATAGTTTTAATAGAGATGGATTTTATACACTAGTTATTGATCTAGGATGCAATATTTTCATAACATTCAAGAGGAATTAATCAAGATCATGTTATGAATAGATATACAACTTTTCAGATGGGCAGTTTGTAAATAGTGGTTTCAGTGCAGTTCCTGTCTCTGATGGTTGCAGCATCCCACCACCCAGAATTCAGGCCCAGTACAAGTCAGCTGCTCTCCAGGGCTGCCACCAGGGCCTTCCAGGTACCTGTGTGTAGCAATCTTATACAGAGATATCTTCATCCATGCCATGATTGCCATTTCTAAAGCACAGAGACATCCTGACGGAATTTCAGATGTAAAAAGAGCAGAAGAATAGACAAATGTGGAACCAGGCAAGCAATTCTTCCTTCCCATAGGTGCAGTTTAGAAGAAGGTGGCACAGAGGGATCAGAGAACAGCAGGTTGTCCCAATCCCAAAGACAGCAAACCCCAGGCTCTTGGAGAAATTACATGTGTGCTGAAAAGCAGGATGTGCTTTCAAGCCCCTTCAAGACTGTTGCTTTGTAGCACTGTTAAAGAAACTGTTTTGACTAAATTTTTAATTTGTTAAATTTAGAAATTTATACATAATTACAAGATTTTTGGGTCGGTTTTGGAAGGAGGAAGGAATGAAGTGGGTGAGATTGAGTTTTGTTCTTTGTAGCCTCTAAAATAACATTTTGTTTCATTCAAACAGGGATGTTCACAGGTCCTTTGATGGGTAAGTAATTTAATTTGCTTTTCAGAATGGAGCAGAATCTGTCAACTGAAATTACCAGAGGCAGAGATGCCTTTTCTGGCAGTACAACTGGACGAATAGTACCAAATTGTGCTCACTGCTGAAAAGACACTTAAAGGTTGAACAATAGGAGGTGACAGAACTTCAGCTAAATAGTTAGAAGGAGTAAATACCAGTTCATAAACCACCATTTTTTCCTGAAAGCTGTTTCCTGAGAACAGAGAATGGACTTCACTTTGCATTTCCTTTGGAATTATATAAAGAAAGGGACTCTGATGTCAGCATCTCTGGCTAAATTAAAGTGTTCAGTCACTTGTGCAAAAAGCATCTGTTTTATTCAAGAGACAGCAAATGATCTACCAAATTGCTGGCTGGGCAATCCTGGAAATGGGAGAGTTAAAGTTATGCTTTTCCTCTGGATATTAGTGCCAGTCTCTGTCTAGTTTTTTCAAGTCTTCACTGAAAAGACTTAAACTAATTCTGGGAAAAAAAAGTAAAACAAACAAACAAAACCAAACCAAATGTCAAAAAGTCAGAAGTTTTCAATGGATGATGTTGCATTTCCTTGCTGATAGCTTAATCCTCAAGTCTGAAATATTTGTATCCTACAGATATGTTGCTTGGGCTATATGGAAACCCTCAGAGCAATTTAGACTACAAGTGAAATCTGTGTCTCTCCTAAAGATTTTTTTGATTCAAAAGTAGCACACAAACTGTCATTCCATAGATGACATGCTTTAAAAACTAGGATGTAATTACTGATTTACCTAGCATATTAACTCCCTGACATCTTCATAGGCCATGCAATTTTCCATTTTGGTGTGAGTTTTTCTAACAACTTTCTTTCCTTCTGCAGCTTCACCACTCTATCACACATATGCATCACCACCCACATGGTATACCAGTGGTGAGTAGTTGGAGTAGTGTCTGTCTAGGAGAACAGAAGAGGGTATTTAAGGCTAAATTACACAATTCTTATGAATATTTTCAATATTTCCCTTCCATAACAGCAGCCATTTTTTAATTTTTAAGGGGCAAGTATTTTAATTTACTCTTTAAACATCTCTTAGTGTCTTCTAAAGATCAAGTAATTGAAATGATATGTGGTCATTTTCTCAGTCCTCATTACCATCAGTAATTTTTGTGTTGATAACTGCCTGTTTACTATTAAATAATTTATATTTAGTTATTAAATTTAAATATTAAGCAATATTAAATGCTCATGTGGAGCTTTGACTCTGTGTATCACTATACAGACATCAGTTATTTGCCTTTACAGTTGATGGAGATCCACACTTCATTATATCAGTGCCACAAAAAAAAGATGCCATTTGTTTCAATATCAATGAAAAGCCTGGCATGATCTTAAATTTGATAAATGACCCAGTTACAGGTGAGTTTTAAACTTTATTTTTCTTTTAATACAGAATACTTCTAACAAAATGTGTTTAAAGGCTATTTCTCTCTTTATAATGCATAAGCTTTTTTTCCTAGCAAAGCTAGCAGGAGGTCCTGTAGCTATGATAGTTTACCATTACCATGACTGTTTTCACTTCTTGTAGCAAAATGGACTTTTAAACTCACTTTAAAAACCACTGTGAGAGTTGAGAGTAGTAATTTGTCTCAGTGAGTTGTAGTAGAAGCAATAAAATAATCCTTAGGTCACCAGTTTGTGGAATATCTGGTAAAGAGAGACTGATGTCAGTCAGACTCTGTACCCATCACAGAATCTCTGTCTTTGGGAAAAACTGAACTTTTCTCAACAAAATGATTGTTGACTTTGTGGAAATTCACAGAACAACACCCAGAACATTATTTGGCTTTGGTACAAATATTCACAAATAATTATGATCTATATTTCAACTCATATTTCATTTCTTAAGTTGTTGCTAAATTTTGAAGACACTCCTTGACATCAATTGATCAGCTTCTGTCTATAAAACAATATTTGTTTTATTTCTGTATTAGGCATCACAGTCAATGGAGAACTTATTGGTGATAAGAGAGCAAATAGTGATGCAAAGATCCAAAACTCATATTTTGGAAAACTTGGTATTGCAAATAAGCACCTGGACGTAAAGCTGACAGTAACTCCTGAGAGGATCACAATTGAGAATGGTGATGAAAAAACTGGTTTCACCTGGCTGGACTCAGCCACCTTGCAACAAGCAGGGTAAGACTTACACAAAGGGTATCAGGCTCTTGTATTACTTTCTACTCTTCTTAAAATATGTTAAATGTTGATCAATAATAAACTTCAAAGATTTGTGTGGGAATCTACAAAAGCAATTGATTCAAGCCTTGCTGGATTCTGCTCTCTACTTTGTTATGTAATTGCTGAATTATTCACAAATTTCTCTGCTTGAAATAAGTAAATGAAGACTTTTCCCTGATCTTCTATTGCTCTGACTAAGGTGAAACTAGATTTGGTATTGTGCTTTGTACAGCAGTGTCTTGCAAATACTTAAGGAGTAATTTCAGATATAGTGTGTAATCTTTCAAAGGCATAATAATGTTCAAAAAGCAAATCTCCATTTTAAAAATTGAACTTGTGGCAGTCACAGGATTGGTATATTTTTTCTTGTCAGCAGGTATATTTCTCGTGGGATCTATTACAGAATCATTTATACCTGTGCAAAAGGTTTATAAAAGGAACAGGCAACATTTTCTCCTCTTCCTCCTTTCCATTTCACTGTGTAGAATAAAATCCCTGCCTTCTCAAGGCCCAGCAGCGCAGCAGAAAGAGCAAATTCTCATTCATATACATGATTTTTTTATTGTGATAAACACATGGATGATATCACTGACACAATCAGAAGCAAATGTTCTCTATCCTAGCACTAAAATAGGCAGTTTGGGAGTTGAATTCTCTGAAAGACGAAAGGAAAAAGTGTCATATAGCATTCAGGCAAAGAATTGATGGTTTAATCATAGAATTTGTATCACTGAGCATCAGGTGCTGTATCTACATATCACCAACCTATCTGTAACCGATTTCACTGTTAAGGGACAGGTTTTGCTAAAAACATCTTACTGAAAAGTTTAAAGACCAGGTAGCCTTTTCCAGTGTCATTTAATATGATTCTGTGACTGTCTGTGAACACACAGAGAGACTCCATGGACCAAACTAGGCAGCAAACCCTCTCTCTTAAAAAGCCCTGAGCAGTTTATAAAGCTGCATTTGTTTTTTCTTTTCACATTTCTTTCTGTTGCTGTTAACTCTGGTAAACACAATGTTCTAAGTCATGTTTTTCTTTTTTCCTCAGTTTAACTTTGATAATTAACAGGAAAAAAAATCTGGTGCTCTCAATGGGCAGTGGTGCCTCATTTGTTGTTGTTTTGCACCAAGTGTGGAAGAAACATCCTCTCCACCAAGATTTCCTGGGACTGTATACATTGAAAAGTGATAAATTGTCTGAACAGACCCATGGATTATTAGGTATGACTTTGTTTAGTGTTTCCCTGCTGGTCTTTCCTCATGAGGGTACATAATTTATAGACAGAATATTGTACTTGTGCTGAGAATAATCACATCCAGAAATTTCAGAGATCAACAAATAGATTATTTGATTATTTAAAAGCTGAAGACTTGGAAAATATGTATTAAATTCAACAGAATAGACAACACACCAAGTGATGGTATTTTGAAGGATACCTAGAAAAGGCTGCAATTTTTCTGTGCAGTCAGAAACTGGAGCTTACATGCAGATGATGTGGATACAATTCTGGTTTATAAACAGAAAATAATACCAATAATACCTCAGGCATATGTTCAGCCTTACCTGAAACTTGGTGTTTGCTTATCCAATCCAAACTCTGAAGGGACATGGAAACCAGCACAGGAATGTAGAAATTCTGGGATTTCTGTTTGGTTTGCTTCTGTTTTTATGCCTGAAATGGTAATTTTAGCTTCTCTTTTTAGGACAGTTTTTCCAGCCCATTGACTTCACTATACTTGAAATTCATCCTGGCTCTGATCCCAAGAAACCAGATGCCACAATGATTGTTAAGAACAATGAACTGACAGTAACAAGGTACAAAATAATGGAGTCCTTAGCAAAGACTTAATGCAAGATTTCTTGTCCAGGTGCAGTTCCTACCTCAGTACTCCATGGCTGTGTTTTCCCTTTCAGGGGCTGGCAGAAGGATTACAGAAGAGATCCTACACATGGAGTTGATATTCCTTGCTGGTTTGTCCATGACAATGGAGCTGGGCTGATAGATGGTGTTCACACGGATTATATTGTTTCCAGTCTCTTCTAAGCAACTTCCTCCAAATGCACAGGCAGACAATATTTGTCTGAAAGAACAGTATTTTCAATGTGTAAGATCTATTCAAAGCATATAAGTATACATATTTAGCAAGGACAAGGTTTGATGGATTCTCATAAAGAGTTTTACTGTGTGTTTGATCCAATCTGAAGGGCAAGATCCCTCATCCTCTGAAGTGACCTCCTTATTAGGTTTAAAATTCTGACTTAAAATGTTACTTTGTTACATAACAGAAACCCTCTACCCAATTTTTAATAAATAATTGAGTGACAGGAGTGATTAAATAAAAGTATCAGTACTCAGTGTCTAGTTCTGTTATTCTGACAGCTCAGTGTTCTCATGCCAATTTCACAAAGGCCAGGGTGCCAGATGCATTTTGAAATTGAGCACAAGAGGACATCTGACAGCCCAGCCCAGATTTTGGGATAATCTCATGGTATTTGGAACCACCTGAGCTCTTGACTCTGCAGAGCTGAGGGCTGCTGCCAGCACAGGAGGTGACTGTTGGCATCCAGGAATTCTGTATTTTAGCTTTTTATTTTGAGCCTATCTTTCGAATGTCTCAATCTTTATAAATTAATGAAACATCAAGGTTGCAAGCAGCACTCACATTTGAGTAAGGATAGTTCTTTTGGATTGTATCTTTCTTGAGGAAGACCCTTCTTTCTATTCCCATAAAAGAATTTATGAACACATTCAGGGCAAGTGCCCCATTTATTTATATATTCATTTTTTACTGCAAGAAATTGCAAGCTCTTACTTCTAAAGCAAAAAACCCACCCAACCAAAAACATGTTCTCTCCCTCCCATATTTCTTATTTACTTCAAGATTTCTTTTAATCAAATCAGCCACAAAAAGGCAGTTCTGGTCTCATATGGCAAAGCAGAAAATTCCCCAACAGTAGTAGGACAAAGAAAGCCATTGTGTGGAAAACTAGAATGTGGAACACAGAGAAAAGAGGAGTGTAGTGGGAGAAAGAGGTGACAGATGTGATAGGTCAAATTGAAAGAACAAGGGTAGAGGTGAATAAAAATGCAGCAGAAAATTCAAAGAGGAAAAAAATGGAGGAAAGATATACTTACTGCTAAATTGATGGGAGATACAGGCCTTTTTGAGGAGCAAAATCCTTTACTGAAAGCAGCAGTTTTGTAGAAGAAAATAAATAGGAGAGGGTAGAGGGTGTCACAGTGGCTGCAGATCTTTGCCTGCTAAATCCAGACAGAAATGGTGAAAGAAAACAGGTAATTTCTACAGAAGGTAATCAGTGACTGGAAAACAAGGAAGGCAGGGGGAGCAAAAGGAAGGAGTGAGAGAAGACCAGAACATTGAAACTAGTAAGTTTAAGTTTACATGGTTCTAAATTTTTATTGTAAGAGAATTAAGTGGATGGAATAGAATGAAATAAAGAAATGATCCATTTTGGATCCTGAGACAGGAGCTATGGCACTGTCCATGGGGCTGGTCCTGTGCTCCCTTGCTCCATTAACACCATAAAGCAGAGCAGTGGACAGCAGACCTTGACCTACCTGGTTGGCAGAGTTTGGGCACAAGGCAATACTGGCCAGCCAGAACTTTCCTGTTTGATTTATTGGGATGAGGCAAATCTCTGGAGCTGGCAGGAGTCTTGTCTGTGACTGATTTGGGAGCCACGAGTTGCTCTCAGTTCTGCTTTTGCATGGCTCCTGTTCAATAAGCACTCAGAGATTCCTGCAAGGCAGGAGGAAGCAGCAAATGTACCTAAAGGTAACAGGGCAGAGAGAAGCAGCAGACAGATGCTCACAGTCAGATAAGATATTTACTCCTCCTGCTGATGGCTGCTGGTTAAAAAGAGAAGTGTGAGGCCATATCTTGTGAGATATGCATAATTTGTTACATATACGCTGACACTATTTTGTATTGGAATTAGAAATTACAAAATGCCAAATATTCATTACTGCATCTGCCTTCAACTTCTGAGCAAGGGAAGGGAACACAGGAAGTCAGAAACCCACCAGAACTCACTTCGGGGCTTGGAAAGCGCAGGAGGAGAGTGACTAAGCAACAAATTAAGAAAAAATTCAAGTGAAAAGTGGAATGGCACCTACTTACAGAATGGAAAGCACAGTGCAGAGGGCAAGCAGCACTATGTGGATTGAGTAGCTGCAGCAACCAGGCACACCAGCTACTTTGGGTTGCTGCAGAAAGCACAGAAACCTCTGTCAGCACAACTTGTCTATTCAAAGTCAGATAAAATCTTTGAACAATATGAGGAGTTTCTATTGTACCTTAATGAATTCCCTGGCCCAGAGCTTCTTTGCAGCAAGGGAGAACTGCATTAGCAGGGCAGCAGCTGCCTGGGAGAGCTCAGGCACTGCAGTGTGAGTACAGCTCTCAAGCATGGCCTGTGCCAGATGAAGCCTCACTTAAAGCAGAGGGTCCCAGGTGAAGGTTGCCCCAGCCATGAGCCACTGCTCCCTGCTCAGTGCTGTTTGTATCCCTGCTGCTGGCAGGAGGTGACACACAGACACCCTACAACTGAAAGCAGGGAATATTTAGTTTGCAGCAACTCTGCTGATGTAACCCTGGATCAACAGCTTGTGATTCAAATCCCAAATTCATCTATAATGGAATCAGATTGGGAAGCCTGTTTTTGATGCAGTGAAGTGAGCAATCTGGTAATTCCAGTTTCCAAATTCCACAGTTTGTCATGTAATTTGTGCAGCAAAATCAGCACCTTGAAAGTACAAGCAATTCACACAAACATATCTTGGCATCGTGTCTGCACAGTTCTTTCAAAAAACAGGCTTCTAATTACACAGTTTGTTTTAGCTTATTGACTTTGGCAAGAAATGGTTTCTCTTTTAGTATGTTGCTTTAAAATAAAAAGGTTTTTCCAGTTATTTATTATTGGCATGATACGAAGAAACTTCTGTTAAACTGCCTATAATGCTGGCATAATTATGGGTTCAAAGATACAAAGGAACTGAAATTCTAAACCAAAATCATTTTGGAATTAAAACTTACAAAAAGCAGAAGACTGAAACTACAGCTTGGATATCATGGGCCGGGGCTTCTCTGTGTGTGTTTACTCTGCAGTGTTACCTCCGTGCACAGCAGGTTGGGTTTGAGATGTTCATTATTTGTAAAACATCTTCCAATGTTTGCAAAATGTATGAAATTGAGCCAAAAAAAGCTGCTAACTTTTGGGGTTGAAACGCAGCGTTTTGCAACCAGAGGTTTTGCAACCAGACAATGGCTGTTCTGCAGATGTTTCCAAAAGGGAGCCTCAGAGACTTTTGCAACAACGAACCAGAGCACAGCTGGCGTGGGTTTGCATCACCCCATTCACTGCTGATTTCATGAGCATTGAATGGTCTTACAGAACCACCTCCAAGAGAGCCCTGATACAGCAGTAAAATAGAAAATGTGAGACAGGGTATACTAATACTGCCTCAAACTTCATGGTGTTTTCACAAAATGCATGGTTCAAGAACACCACTATCTATAACTGGATAAAGTCCTAGAGATCTATTACTGTTTGCATGACACATTTGTTGGCTTGGATGATGCCACTACTGATTTTTCTTTGGAAACCTAAAAGTCCATGTGTCCATATCAAACTGTGAGCTGATAATGTCAATTTTATTTAGTTGATTCACATAAATCTTCAACAACAAAACCACATTGCAGATTAGAAACCATTTTCAAATAGCAAACAAGCAAGGACCGTCATATCTTGAAAGTATAATTATTTCAAGATAATATATTTGTGACATATATATGGAGCAACAGTAAGGCTTTAACTGTGTGGTTTTCTTGATGAAAGTACTAAAAATACTTGGAAGACCTTCATTTCCATAATTTTCTTCAAAGATATTTTTTTTCTAGGGAGTTAGATCTATTGACCAGCAGGTAACAGGTTCACTGGCTGACTCAAGCCTGTAATCTTTCTTGTACAATCTGAAATGAAATCAAAACAAGAGAAAATGTGATGACACAATCAAGGGGCAGGGTCAGAATTGCCCTGATGTGCAGATGGTACCAGGAGTCAGGGGCCTGAGTGGGCAGAGCTGCGCCTCAGCACTCCCGGGACCTGCACACTCACAGCGATTGATCCCCATCACAGATGTGTTTTAAAAGCAGTTGAAGGATAGAAAATTTTCCTCCTGGTAAATCCAACTGAGCGAACACCCTTCCTTTCCAGGAAAACAATGCAAGCTGTACCCCCAGGGTATAATTATTTCCCCTCAATGAAATAGGAGCCTTGAGCCCTGTAGCATCACTTAAACAACAAATGCAAGCTTTTGGAAAAAATTAAAATGCAAGTTATTTACACCAAAGAGGTGTGTTCTTACAAACACTCCCTCAGTTTCATTTCTTTAGATCTCTGGTATTTGCTGATAAAATAAATCCTAAAGAACACCCCCTCCCCTCCCTCCATATCTGGTACCTGGAAACTTTGTGCTCAGATCCAGGCACACTCAGGAGTCTTTCCACAGCTCTCTGATCGTTGTTGGAGTTACTCCCATATTGTGCTTTTGAATAAAATTGACCTAAGCAACAGACAAAGAAATTATTAAAAAATACAAACCAGCTGACTGTTGCTGTTTGTTTAAGCCAAATGGGCAGCTCTAACACCAGGAGAGCAACTCTTCATCTCAGAAAACAAACCAAAGATCAAGTTTGGATACTCCATTAGTAAGACTAGAAAATTGTTCTGTTTCATCTGTGATCTCTTATTATCCCTAACGCTCTCCATGGGAAGGTTCAGCCTTTCTCTGATGGTTTTTCACAATTATTTCTTCCTTGTGGTTTTTAGAATATGGAGCCTCTCTGCAAAGTTTCCAAAACAACTTCGACTTAGGTCCCACCAGGATTTTTGGAGCCAAGATGTTCAGGAGCAGCTGGCTTTCATTTCCTAACCATGATTGTTTACAATTTTATGTCCATTATTTATAATCTATTTGACATCAAATGGATTTTCTGCATCAGTCATGTCATTCCACAGCACTGTTGAGGTTAAGCCCAACTATTATTTCTGTCTTATTTTAACATCTTCTAAACCCACAATGGGCTACTTAGGGTAAGTGGGAAAGCATTGTGTTATGTGTTCTGTTTCTAGGGTGAGACCTCCCCTTTTTGGGATTGCTGGGCAGTAAAAGTTAAATGTCCAAAAGGAATAAATTAAATGCAAAGTTTCTCAAGAACTCCCTGACTACAGTCTCATTTCAGGAGCTGAATTACAAGAGCATTCTTTGCTGCACACATCTATGCTGATACACACCCAGAACTCCAGTGACTTTGTCTGAAAAACGGTCGGTGTTCAAGAAATAGAGCCCAAGGAAATCTTCTGGAAACCTGACCAAGGAAATTTTTACTGTGACCGTATCAGGCAGTGATGCTGTAACACTCCTTTCCTTTTCAACTGACACTGTCAGCCTAGGAAGTAAATTAGGAAATTATTTCCAAGAAGAATGTGAAGAAAGAATATGTATTTAAGTAACTGACATTAATTAATCAAACTAATTTCATTTTTGCATTTTATCTCTTTGCAATTGCATTTTTCCTGATCTGTTTGTAGTTATCTTTAAGCTAGAAAATATTGAGTAGAATATCTTTTCTCTCTGTGCTGCACAACAGGTCTTGCAAATATACCAGGGGACAATTTTTTGCTGATGAATACACCTTATTATCCATAATGACAAGAAATGCTTGAATGGGAAAAAATTTCTCACCATTTTTATGAGAAAAAAGATAGACTAATGAAATAATTCTATTTTTTTTAATGAACAAGTCAAATATTTTTTTTCTTGGATATTTCACAAGTTTTTCAGATCTTGCCTTTCTTCTGACCCATTAATATTATTGTGATCCCAGGTGGTCTCGGAGAACACAAATGTCACTGTCATTTTGCTCCCTGCAGACAGGATTAACAAAGCCACCCCCAAAGTGCTGATGCAAGGGCTCGGGTACTGGATTGAAGCAGGAGGATCATTCTGCTTGGCAAATTATACTGGGACATAAATCCAGCCAGCTCTTGGCTCTGTTTGGATTGCAAGAATAATTGAAAGCAGTTGTAGGACTTGTTATTTTCTAGAAATGTGTGTGTGGGAGCAGCAATGTGTGTCCTGTCTGCCCCAGGCCAGCAGGGGATCCTTGTGGAGACTTGTTCCAGCAATATAAAAAGGCTGGGGGAACCAGCTCCACTCAGCTCTTCCTTGGGGTACTGAAGGATCCTGCTCTAATTACTCCAACAAATGAAGTCTGCTTTTAAAGTATCCCTTCTCCTACAGTGAACATTTAGTTACAGACAGCTATTCCAACACTTTATGCCTGCCCATAAAAAAATGTCAGCTTCCCAGATGGGAGTTATTGCTAAAACTGAAGAGAAAGAAAACCCCAGCCTGTGTTGAGCCTAGTGCTGTATAAAAGGGACAGTAAATGTCAAAACCATCACTGGCAGTGCCTGCTCTGCCTTGGAGGAACACAAAGCGGCTGCTGGTGGCACCAGGCTGCTCTGCATGGCTCCTTTCCATTGGAACATAAATACATGAACAGCAGGCTGATGGTGCAGTTGTTCTGGTTCTCTTTACACAGGCATGGAGAATTAAAATTAAACTTAATTTCTTCTCCAAATTTGAAATGGGAGATTATGAAGATACCCTGCTGCTACTCACACTGATATACTTGCTAGAGAAGGACATTTGGAAGCACTTACTTCAGGTAAATGGGAAAGGAGAGGCCAGAATGAACAAAGATCTGACACATTTTCAAGTTTAGGAAAAGACAGGGAGATGTTTCTTACCCCTGGATGGTGGAAGAGGTTGACGTTGTCCATGACAGCCAATTGTTCTTGTTATTGTGGCTTACAAGGATTGCATGAGTGTAGACATGGATTTGCACGGGGGGATTCACATAGTTAATACCAAACTGCACAAAGTGATTTATTCCATCTCCAAGTTTCCCCATCACAGTGAGTCCTTTAATACAAATTTGTCAGGTGATTCTTCTCTTAAGGTACAGGTGATCTTAATAAACCTGCTCCAGTTTTGTTACTGAAACGACTCCAGGGTCTCAAATCTAGTTTTGTGCGGCACTTCTGGCTTGCAGCTCCACATGCTCCGGGTCTGTGGTGGGGTCACTAGAGCTGGTTTAAGCCCATGCTTCCACCTCCTGCACAGAGGTGTCTCTGTTCCATAGTCAGAGCAGGTGCCTGGTGCCTGGGCCATGGCTCCTCAAGGACAGGACCACAGAAAATCTGCTGTGCATCCAGAGCATGCACCTTTCTGTTGGCACACGAGGACCATAAGTTTTAAGGTCTCTGCATCCTCCAAAACCCAAGGACTGGATAGGAGAACACCCTAAGGACTAAGGAGGATGTGACACCAGGAGGAGAAGCGGATCCTCAGCCAGATCGGTGAGAAGTGCCCCCAGCTGTTGCACCATTAATACTGCCAAACAGAAAGGCAGAATTTACCACAGCCTCTCTGGTCAGTGAAAGGCAGCAGGTGTGAGATGGCTCTTCATGAGAGGGGGTTATTCCCCAAAATACCAACTACATTTACAGACTCAGTGACTCTCCTTATCTTGGTATTGGGGTAACAGAGCTCACTCACCTTGCTCTGGATCTGACAGCAGGGGGACAGAGCTTTGTGCTCTCTGATCAATATTTAAGCAGATTCTTTCATTTTGTCTGGGTAATTGCAAGAGAAGTTGTGGATGTTCATTGGCTGAAAAGAAAGAAAGAAGAAAAATATCAGCAACAAAAAAATCTAGCCTCTGTGCTGGATAGGTACAGCAAAAATAATTTATAGATTTATACCTAAAACAGTAGTTATAGCTTTTAAAGGAGAGAATTATTAAAAACAAAGTAATAACTGTTGAAAAGCACACCCAGACACAGCACCTTGATATGAATGAAACCAACAGATTTTAAATATAGAGTTTACTAAGGATGAGGAGCCCTTAAAAAGGCTCAGCCTGAAAATTTGTTGTACTGCATTTCTTATATCCTTGAGCCAGAGAGGTCTTCTCATGAAATACAGGAATACTTTCTGCTTAAATGGAAAGAACTAGCCAAGGTTAGCAAGAAGTGGTAAAAGATTTTCACAGAGTTGATGCAGTCAGAAAAAGCATTGTTGCATGAAGTGTACATTACAGTTACATTAGAAATTGAAATGGGGAGAGGATATGTGTCACTTACCAATAGGTTGTGCTTTTTTGGCATCTCTGAACCTGGAAACTGAAATAGTCAAAATTAATAAGAAGAGTTTAATGAAACATTCTTCTGTAAGTCAGCTGATGAACCAGGACAAATGCTGTACAGAAACCTTTTTAACAAAGCTCTTCACTGACAACTACGGAGAGCTTTGCCTAAGACGAGCTGTCCCAGTTGGGGAAAAGAGCACAGCGATGGGCCTGTGCTCAGCTGGAGCTGTGTTTTCAAGGGTCACTGGGCAGTGTTGAATGCAGCACACCCAGCCCAGCCCCTCTGACCCCACTGTGAGCAGCTACCTGTTGAAAACATCCTGTTGCTGACAGTTTGGAGCTCAGAGCGCCGTCGATCTGAAAGAAAAGAGTTTTCCCAATGTTTTGTTGCTTTGGGTTTATGCCTTGCACCTCTCTCTCCACACTTTGAAAGAGGGAATCTGCCCTGCTTGCTGTCCACTGACTTTTCTGGATACCCCAGGACTGGTGAATTATTTTGTTCTTAGCTCAATTTCTTTCAGCTTACTAATACATGTTTTTCCATATCTTTCACATTTATTTTCAGGAGGTATATTTTTTTTTATTCCTGAAAAGGGACCAAGATTGTTTTCAAAAGTTTATAGTTCATTATAAAATATCTGTGGACTGAAATACATATAATAAAAACTAAATTGTATATCAAGTGGGCATCTCCAATCCAAATGCATTTATATAAAATAAGGTTGATATGACCCTACATATGAAATGAACTTTATAGAATTATTCTGAGGAGAAACAGAGGAGGAGTACTTACCAGCAGGTCGCCCACCCCTCAGTGCAGTAGCAACTGGAGAGAAAAAGAAAGAGTATCTGTGTTTTACTCATGATTGCATTACATCCCTTAGAGGAGTGGTTCTGCTACTGAACTCCCCAGCAGCACTTTGAAAGAGGCAGCTTCTAGAAACAGGGCAGCATTGTGATTCTCCTGATACATTTCTGTGAAAGAACTACAGCAAAACCAAGGTTCTTTACCTATAAAATTATTATTCAAATAAATGCAGTTTCCAGAGAGGAAAAACACACCTGAATCATCCTCCCAAGGCATTCTTGAGTGGAGCCTTTGGAAGGATGCTTCACACGTGGTAGGAAGAAGCAGAAAGCATCATTAACACTATTGACTTGAAGAACTACTTTTCCTTAAGAGCATAGATAATTTTGACCTTTGAGACTTTCTGAATGGAAGATTTTCTCCCTTTGTCCCTGTTATCCATCTAAAACCTGCAAAGACTGTAGCAGGCATTGCTTATAATTTACTTCACACATTTTTTCAAATTTCAGATACTTCCCTCTACAGAACAACCACCATGAACTCTTTTGTTTGCTTTGACTTTTATTTTTTTTTGATTAGAGACTATGAAAATATGCTACTGGAAAACAAGAAAACATTTACCTCCTGCTGGAAGATTGCTGGGCTTCTCATTATCTGTGAAGAGGAAGAGGGACAGATCAGTGTTATACAGTCAACACTGAATTACTTTACCCATGTGAACCAGCAAACTGGGACAAGGGCTTCAGGTGATGATGTTTTCTGGGCTAAAGGATGGGTATATATAGCACTTGCAAAACTCTGACTGAGGCCATACCTTCCCCCCTACATCCATAGTAACAGCTATTAGACTACCTTTAGTTAATATTTAAACAATTTTCCATTTCAATTGTAGTGCCTGTTTCATCACTTCACCTTTCAAAAAAATCCTGCATGTTTTATTTTGAGAAGAAGCCAATCCCTGAACTCCTGCCTCCGATTTGCCTTGTTACATCACTATCAAATGAACCTAAGTGGAAGTCAACAACAATGAATCAAGAAGAGCAGAGCGTTTCAGAGGGGCTGTTTTTACCAGCCTCGGTGGGTTTGTTTGCCAGCTCCTCCTGCTGCTGGGGTTTGGTGACCACCATGGAAGTGAGCGGTGTGACAAAGCTGTACTGCAGGGACAGATCCAAGGCTTGGGCCTCCAGGGCCTTCTGGTCCTCTTCTTGGGCTGAAATACTAAAGTCTGTGTTAATGATGTAGCAAAAATGTGTAGAGACTATGAACAATCATCTTCAGATTCCTTTATGTATTAGCTGTGTCTCCGTAGATATTTATTATTGAATGGTCAGTAGTCTTATGGGGATAACTCAGCTGTTCATGTGCCTGAAATTATGGAAAAGCTTCATTCTTTGCAACACTGGAGTCTATGTATGGTTTAAATATATGAAAGTAATAGATACATGGTCTATGAAGTATCTTATGGACAGCCATCTTGTTCTATTCCCTAACTATTGCCATTTCCTTACCTACAGACAATATTTCTGGGTGTGCAAGAACAGCTCAACACAATCCATACAATTGGAATATATTTCATAGTAATTTCATGTAGAATGTGGTGCATTATGTGTTCATATATATGTATATGAAATTGAATGTTGTAGTTCTACCATAAACTGAAAGGCACTTCATGCTCATCATGCAGTAATGTAGTATTCTCCCAGTATCTTATGTTTATGATACTGTCTGGAAAAATATTTCTGTTTCTTTGTATTTTCTGATCATATAATTTGTGAATAAGGAATTTGTGTTTTGAAAATTTAGAAGTTTGTTATGTGAAGCATTAAAATCTCTTACGCTTTTTCCAGAAGCTGCTGAATGGTCAAGTAAGCCCACAGTCTCTCTATGAAATTCCCAAAGATGTATCTTTTATTTTGGAATACTTGCTCCTTCTCTTTGACATTTGCTTCTTCCTTAAGAGTCAAGTTACTCGTGTGCTGAAGTGGGAGAAAACTGACCATCAAAAGAACAGCTCCATAAACTTCAGCTCTATAAACTTCATTTATAGCCACATTATAAGACTTAAAATCTTTCAGTACCAGCTGTCCTTCAATTTTGGTCTTTCCCATTGGAAAATGCATCCCCAAAGTATCTAAAAAGCATGTATTTTACATCTGTATTTCTGCACTTGAAACAATGATGAAAGAAGGAGTTAATTGAATTCTAATTCAGCATTTTTGAGATGAATAATTGAGATTTCCTACTTCATTGTAACAATAGAAACCTTAAAGTGCTTAAAAGGCTAAAATACTTGAATTTTGTTAAAGAAGTGGCAACACTGAATTAAAATTTCTGTTTACTCATTTGTGGATATTCTTCAAGGTTTTTCTTTTGTAGCCAATTTAAAAGGGAGTAATTTTAACAAATTATCTGAGAGATCAAACAATGAGAAAACAGCTGAGAGCCCAAATGTAACAAACATATACTAAACACAAAACACTTCTTGAAGCCTCCTATTGGGCCACAAAAGACAGAAGGGAGAGATGTGTTTCACAATTAGTAAACTAAACACTTACTGACTGAGCTTTAATTTCCACTGGCAAAAGATCCAGCTCATTGTTAATTTTTCCAGACACTATAATTTCAGATCCTTCAAAAAACAGCTTGAAATTGTTCTTGGTTAATCCTTCAATGGAATTTTCTGGATACTGCATTTCAATTTGCATTAATATTGGGGTAGCCACTTCTTGATAAAAGCCCTAAAGAAGAGCAGTAAGACAGAGAACACACACAAATGACAACAAACTTGTGCAAAGCATATGTTGAATGTCTAATGCCCGCTTTAAAGCTTTTTCTCTAGCAGTGGAAGACTACTGCAAACTCAGAAATCATCCACTTCCCCTGGACAATTTCTCTTTTTACAGTAGAGAAATGTGTGAGTTTCCCAGTTTGTCTGAATATGGCTGATTTGAAAACTTTGAGTCATGGATAACGTGGAGGGTACAAGCCCTCAGATACCCCAAAATTGCCTTCCTCCCTCAGCTAAAGTAGCAGGTAAACCCCAACTCAACCCCAACATTTAATCTCAGAAAATCTGTGATTTTTCTGCTAGAACTAGATATAAGCTGAGGTTGATGCATGGCTTTCCTGGCACATTCCTTACTCCTGACCTGGAGCTGCAGGGCTGCATCAGCATTTTCATAGATACGCCGTGCTATTCCCCCATTGCTCAGGGCCATTTTCTCCAGGAATTTATAACTGACATCAAACCCAAAGCCAAGGCAGAAAAGAGCATATTTCCCATTGATTGCTTTCTGAATGTTTTCTTGAATTACTTCCACATTTCTCTCACCTGTAAATGAAACAAAAACGCCACTGTGGGTTTGGGTCTTTTCAAGTGCAAAAAGACTGCAGCAGGTTAATGGAAAATACTGCCTGAAGTTTTTTTAAAATAATTCAGAATAAAATACTAAAAAAATAGGGGATGGAATGCTAGTAATCAAATTGGAAATGAAAGCACAACTCTGCATGTGGAATGCCAGAACGTGATTCTCCCCCCTTAGTGGCTTTTATTAGGTTCTTCTGACGTTGTCATGGCTAAGTACAAAATATTTTATAGGATTACAGGGCCAGAGGAGATTTTTAGTACAGAAGGGACACACACTACAAGTTAACAACATGAGAGATGGATACTCTTCATCAAGCATTCAAAAGACAAGTACTATCCATAAAAATTATGTGTGTCAATTCAGAGAAGAATGGATTGGTAAATGGTGCAATTCCAACAAACTGCCAATGAACTCAGCCATGCTTCTCTCCCAGCCCCTTTGTGTGACAGAGGAAAAGATTTTCACACCATCACCTTACTCCATTTGAAGAGCTGCTGATGGCCATGTAGTGAGAGCTTTTCCATCAGCATTTCCAGGCAGAAGCTGTTGCTGCCTGCAGCAATACCATAGAAGCAGCTCAGATTTTTCCTTTTTAGCCGCTTTCCTAAGGAAAGCAGTGTAGGCAATAATGCCTGACACTCCACCCCGGACTGATTTCTAACTGCTGGATGCCAGGAGTGCTGGAGACTCACTGTGGCTGTGCTGGGGAGGCAGGACTGAATTTTATTTAAAAATCCAAACAAAATCAAGAAACCCCAAAGCAGAATGGCTCACACAATCTAAAAGGCAGAACGATCTTATTACAGGCTTACAGATGATGTACTATTGCTGACCTTGGAATGATGCTGGTGCTACACAAAACTAAGACAAAGCCCTATTCAAGACAAGGGAGTTTGTGACATTGTTCTGGGAGTTGCTTATTTCACCTGATATTTCAATCTCAATCTTTTGGTTTGTGCTGTCACAGCTGATCACTAATTAAGACATGGCAAAGAATACAGAACAAGAAGCACCTTGCTCTGTAGTTTGGGGCACAGAGGGTGAAGAAGCACAAGCAATATCTCTCAAATAGGACTGTACACAGTATCTGCAAAACGTCCGTATTTTGTCTCTAGATATTTTACTTTTCTGTTTCAGCTGTGCCTGGAGTATCTCCAATTCCCTTGAGTTTATAAACTGGGAAGCCAACAGTATGCAGCAAAACAATTCCCAGCTAAAGTATGTACAGCCACAGGCAGGCAGGCTGCGCCATCACTCCAGATCCAGCAGCAGCTCAGCCTGTGTATTCCAAAGCTCTTCTAAAACACAGGCTAGGTCTATCAATATTGGGATGCAAGTGTAACAGATAAAAAAGCCCAGAGGAGTGAGGACCGTGTGTAGCATTCACTCACCAGAAGTGGGCTGGCCATCTGTCAGCAAAATAATCATGGAGACGCTGCGCTCTGGCAGCCCCTCGGCTTTGTCCAGCACGCCCACGGCAGCCAGCAGGGCACCGCTGATGTCTGTGCCTGCAATGAGAGAGCAGGCATCGCTCACCTCAACAGCAGAATCATCTGCAGAGATTGCTGCCCTTCATCTGCCCAGGCCCTGCAGACTTGTTTAAAGTTTTCTACAGGAAGTAATCCTTCTGAGAGAGGAGGATTTAGGGACTTAGCCTACTGGACTTAATTACCAGGTGTTATATTGCTACAGCAGTGCCCGAGTATTCTCTTGGGAGGATTTTCCACACATATGTCATGGGAAATACAAACATGTCTAGAGCCATTAAAAAGTGCTTAAGTAATCATACTGTCATCTGTTAACCTATATTTAAGAAAAGTTTCCCTGCCTTCTCTAAGAAGTCAGAGAAAAGAGCTGAGCATGGGTGGGTTTATTGGTGTTAGTGCCTAGGGTAAGGAAACTTCTGTTCATACTGACAGTGTAACATTAAAGGGAGATAGAGCCCCTGAGATGTGCTTAAAACTAAATAATAACACCAAGCACACTGACTGGTGCAGCAACTGAAATGCCACATCTGTTTTGCCTGTTTTATTTATGTGGCATGGCTTACAAGGGAGTGAAACTTTGGATGTTTTTCTTTTTGTTTTTTTTTTTTTTTTTTTACAAAGGGACACTTGATAAAAATAGAAAAAAAATCAGCAAATTGCTGTCAAATGTTGAGTGAATTGCCATTTTTCTGTAGAAAAAGTGTGGTACCAAGGAATCTTCTAATTGTCTCTGTGATAAAAATTGGAAACAAAACTTTGTGGCTTTGGTTCATAGATGTGCTGTAAGCATCTCTTATATACTATATAACTATATCTATCTCATAATGTAGTCACCAGTCTGACAACTCACAGGCTTTCTCTCCCACTCATCACTTAGAAGTCTTAAAAACTGACCTGCTTTGTAAGCACTGGTGGTAGCTCTGGGGCACTATATGACTAATAAAAATAATTATTTTCTAAGAAATTAATTCCACTGGGTGCATATTTGTGTCTACGAGCACGTGTACCTCCCCTGGCAGCAAGAGTCTGGACCAGTGCTGCAGCATTGGCCACGTTCTCCTCAGTGGCTGGCAGCAAAGAGCTCTTCCACTCCACCACTTTGTGGTTGAAGGTGATAAAGCTGAAATGATCTTCTTGGCGGAGGTCCTGCAAAATCTTCAACAGGGCATCCCTTGTCTGTTCCAAGGAGAAAACAATGATTTTGATTATTTCCACTTCTTTGCCAGAGCTGGGATTGAAAGTACAGTGTAATAAGGGAGTTCTCTACAGCTCTGTTCCAGATGCTGCCCTATGCCTTTATTAAACCCTATTGGTATGTTTTAGGTTGAGACCATTGGAAAAAGACAATTCACTTACAGACACAAAATCCAACCTATGAGGGCTGTAGGGGGCTTGTCTGCTCTCAAACAGAGCTACATACACAGTCATCAATAAACAGACAACAGATAAATTAACTCTCTAGGCTTCATTAAAGAAAAATATAAACACAAAAAGTTCTGCAAAAATACAGAAAGTTCTCTCTGCCTCAATGTTTAATACCCATGAAAATAGTAGTGTTAGACAAGAGTTACTCCTTAATAACTGCAATCTATGCATATGTATTTTCAAGCACTTCTATAAGTCTGAACCTTTTGCTGTGTACAAAACCAGTGTGTGCTTCCAATGAAAAATTCCCAGTTGCTTCCTCAGAAGGCTGGGGATGTGTGCCTGCTGCTAACAGAGGTCATGCTTTGAGGGAAGTTACCTGTTCAATTTTTCTGCCTGTCATGGAGCCACTTCGGTCTATAACAAAGATGACATTTTTGGGAAACGCTGGCATTTCTTGGGGTGCAAAGTAATGGACAAAATATCCATTGACAATCTGAAATACAGAATGTGAAATCACCCATAAAAGTACATCTGAAGAAATAAAGAATAAATCTTAACATTCTGGCACAGCAAGATTTGGGGAGCATGCTCAGCGTTCTGCTCTCTCGATAAGCCCAAATAAAAGAACTTAAATTAAAGAAAGTAAAATGTATTTCCTAGCTGGAAGCAAGATTGTCTGTAGAGAGAAAATTACCAGAGAGCAGCATGCATACATACATATATATTAGACATCTCAGTGCCATAAGTATGATATATGCATATTATCACTGTGTATCGCATTACCTCCTTATCATTACCTATGAGTACATCTCTGCTGAATGACTGTGGCTGCCACCTTTTAGCACACCTGTGTATACTTCATTAGTGAAATGATATGGAAAATACTCTATTTTATTCCCTAGAATAGGCATCTGTTAATAAATATTTGTTAAGTTCCTGCTGTATTTAATTATTACCTCAGTTATCACAAAAATCACAGAGACGAAACATCATTTTAAGTTATATAAATCACATTACTCTAAACTTCATTTACAGGAAGCCACAAATACACTTTTAGAGCAGACAAAATAATAATTAAAAAAGACTGTAAAAAGACATCTATGAAGTACCAATATAAATTTGGTACTTATTTGGTACTTACTTAGAATAAAATTTGAAAGACTGATTTTTTTTTTTGGAGTGATCTTTTTTTCAATATACCTGGGGATGTCTCTGGGGATTACTGAGTATCACCGTCAGTTCTTCCTGACCCTGACCTGATTAATGGGAAGAGCTTTTCCTGTCATTCTTCGTGTTTCAAAGCAAATGTTGCTGTTGTGCGGATTGCACTTCATATTCATACTTATCTGTGATCTAAAAGCATTTTCATTTATATATTTTTTACCTGTATATCACCTGCAGTGGCTTCTCTCTTAACATCATAATGCACAACAAAATCACCATTAAGGAGTGTTTCATCAAGTTCAGAATTTTTCTTCTGTTGGTCTAGAGTTGGCTTAAATAAAATATGAGCCTGCAAAGAAATCAGAAAGAAATATCTAAAGCAATATAACTTAGAGCAGCCACTGGCAGTAACCTCTAGCAGCTGCTGCTTTACCTTGGTTTCGTTCTGCTCTTTGGTGAGTGCCTTAGTTAACTCGTTTGTCATGAATGTGCTGTCTGTCTCCAAGAAGCGAATGCCCTGGGGCTCAAAGATGTGCACATCGATCTGCCAGCAGAGAAGAAGTGAACATCAGCACCTCAGAGGCAACACAGCTGTGCTAAATCCTACAGCACTGCTCCCTGCCCAGCCCTCCCCAGGACAGCTCACCTGGAAGTGCTTAACGAGCTGCTTGGGCCGGACCTTGATGAGCAGCTCGTACTTCCCCAGCTGCCGCTTCAGCAGCTCCTCGTAGGTCAGCTCAAAAGTGACTTTGCTGGCAGCCGCGATGCTGACGGACACGTGGAACTGCTCCAGCTTTCTGTCTGTTATTCTGGGGGGGAAGAACAGTGATTTACCTCCTTGTGGTGGCTGGAGTTTGTGAGGTGTGCAAAATAATTTGCACACTTTTATTGTGGCCCCTCCAAGGGGCCACATGGGATAAAAAAAAAAAGAAAAAAGAGTAGCAGTAAATATTTTTCATCATAGAGGGGATTTTTTACATTGCAGGTGCTATTATGCACATCACATATTGTACATTACATTAATGTGTCATGGGTGCAAGCTGAGAAATGGAGCAGAAACCTCTGCATGCCTCAAAGTGAATACCTGTGAAGCACAGATTAAATATACCCTGAAACTGCGATATCTGTTCAAGTGCCATGGTCCTCTGCGCTTGCAAGGAGGCAGACTCAGCACTGAACGTCATCCCAGCGTGGCAAGGTGCTCTTGAATGACAGTGACCAAGGCTGGATGGAGCTCTGAGCAACCTGAAAGGTGTCCTTGCCCGTGGCAGGGGGCTTGGAACTAGATGATCTTTAAGGACCTTTGACCCTGACATTAGCTCAACTGGTCAGAGCATGGTGCTAGTAACACTGTGGCTGTCAGTTCAATCCCTCTATGGACCATTCACGTAAGAGCTGGACTTTGTGATCCTTGTAGATCCCTTTCAAGAACATTCCATGATCTGTGATTCAGTGATTCTATGACAGCAGGTCCTAAGGCACTGCTAAACAGGGATGCTTCCTACTGAAGCCAATTGCAGGACCACCTATACATCACACATATGTGAATTTATATGTTAAAAAAAAATGTGTATATATACACACCCACAAAGGTACACTGTCCCTCTTACCAAGAACCCAAGACTGATTTTCAATGATTTGCCCCCAGTGGGATGTGGCTATCTCCAGGATTTAATCTGCCCCCAGCCAAACAGGAAGCCAAGGAGGGGTGTTGGAGTAGTCAGAATAGCAACATACTTGACGAGGCCAGCGCTCTGTCCTTGTGAGACTGCCGAGTCATACTCGTTTTGAGCAGCAGCTTTCTCCTTTATTATTCCTGGGTATACTACACCATCGATGGACCTGTTTGGTTTCCATGAAAATTAATTCATATTAGAAGGAATGCACTGGGGAAAGAAATGCAACAGAAGTTTTTTGTGGCTCTCTGGGCATGAGCAAGGGATGCTGGCTCCCAAACCCCTCTCCACCCAGGAGCATGCCAGGACCCAACACCACAACACAACCCTTGTCCTTGCAGAGTCTTGAGGAGGCTGGAGCAGGAGAAACACCATCTGAACACATCTATCACCCACCCTATGCAGCAGGCAGCCTGGACCTGGGCACCTCTTTTCTATTTGGCTGCTTACTACTTAGCCCCACAGAGCACTTTTGCAGAGAACCCTCTTTGTGCTCGCTCTTTCTTTGAGCAGAAAATGAACCCCCTCCCAGAGCTGCCTCCTTTGCACTGCAGGTGAGGACTGGTCCTACATGGAGAAATTGGTGATGAAGGCTGTCTTGGGTAACTCCACTTCAAAGGTGGCCTCTCGGGACTCATTGGCTCGGTTGACAATTCTGCTGGTGATGACAGTGTGAGCAAATCGTGATGTGACCTTGCAGTCCACGTGGAGGCTGTATATTTCAACAGCAGGCTGGAAAAAAAATTAAACAGACTGAGACAGAAACACGCAGGTTTTGTTCTCAGACCATCCTTACCTGGATGATGCTGTTGGAAAAGTCTGATGAAGAAATGACTTGTTAGAAAGCCTGGCTGGAACTGGAGAGGGGATTGCTCTGAACCAGTCCGCTTATTCCCTTCTCTGCAGCCACAGCCACTGTTCCATGCAAAACCTGCAGCTACATCTGCATTTTGCTGTTCCACAGAAGCTTCTGTTGAACCTTTTTCTCTCCTTTGGATACAGTGAAGCTGCTGCTGCATCACCCCAGTGCATTGCCCAAGATTTTCCTCAGGAAGATCAGAAGCCTCTTTAAGCCTGACCCAGGGAAGATCCCTGTTTTTTGTGCAACTGTTTATTTGCTCTCCCAGCTGTTGACTTTGCTTCCTGTTTTCCAGCTTGGTATCTTGCATCCCACAGGACTTTTAGCAGGCTTGAAACCTTGCATGGCCCTCCCAACCCCTCACTGGTTACACAAACAGAGATGCCCTTTGAGCACTCCTGTTTCTTCTGATCTGGTTCTTCCAGGGCCCCTGATGACCAAAGGAGGGGGGCACCATTCTAGGGCTGCCTGGAGCACCCCAGAGGGTGGCTGGACTGAGAACTGCCTGGAGCGCCTGCAAACATGGACACCTCCTTTTGCATTTGAGATGTCTCTCTAAAGGTCCTACCCATGTTCCAGCAGTGGCACTAAGAAAGGCTGGTCTGGGCATCACCAGCCTCATAACAGTCCAATAGTTGATTAAAATAAAAAAGCTCAGCAACAGAGAATATCATTGCACTTCTATTTTTACTTTTCCAGCCTCCAAGTCTTTTGAATGGCTAATTGATCTTTAGCTGCTTTGATAATTAATCTTCTGTACTTTTCTTGCCAATTAATAGCATCCAGTGGCTTCTTCTCCTTTAGGACACTGGCTGAAATTCAAATCTTGGCAGCTCTGCCATACTCAAACCTGCCCATGGCACATTCAGAGTGAGGTTTTGCCATAAGGAACACCAAGCCCCAAGCTGTGGCTCACTGGGTAAGTGCAGGCACGTGGTGGCCACTGCTCCCACTGAGGATCCTTCCAACACAGGAGCTTGTCCTGTGCAAAATTTACCCAGTGCAGAATCTACTCCACTGCCACCTGCCCAAGGGATGCTGCAGGGAGCAGGACCTGCATCTCCTGCACTGGCCCAGCCCCAGCAGCATTTTAGGCTGTGGCCAGCACAAAGCAGGGGTAGGCAGGATGCAGCATGGGGAGGAGCTTTGCTGTGCAGAGAGGTAAAAGAAGCAGAGAGGACCAGCCCCAGGCATGTACCCACAGGCAAAGGCACTGTGAGCTCATACACCCCATCCATGGCTTCCTGCAGAGCTCTCGGCTGCCCCTGAAGCAGCCACCAGGTCTGGCCCTGCTCCCCAACACCTGCCTGCATTTCAGTTCCACTTCACTCTTTTCTGAATAGGCACAATGGACAGAGAAATCTTCTGAATTAAAGCTTCCTTTTCCTCTCTAATATTGGTGTTTTTACCATGCCACCAGTCACCACTGTGATGGTACAAAAGAGAGTTTGCTCCTCCAGACAGCGCAAATAACTTTCTACTTCCCTCTTTTCCATTCTATATTTATTATTAAATCCTTCTCAGAAACCTCCTGGCACTGCATAGTGCTTGTTTGGTCCTGTGTCAAGATCCAAACCTCAGCTAGTAGCCAAAGCAGAGTTACTGATCTCTCACATTTGATATCTCACATTCCGAAGGAAGAGAATCATCAAACACATCTGCAAGTGCCTCCTGTTACATTTGTACTATAACAGCCCAAACAAACAACCAAGATGACCTTAAAAGGACCCAAAGCTCTAAAATCTCAACACAATCTGCCCAAGTCTCCCTGGGAGGTGGTTACCAGAGGAGTTACCTGCACTACCTGGCCAGTTATCGCGACACAACCACATCAGCAAATGAGCAAATGAGATATTGATAATAAAAATAGAGCAAATACCTTCTGATCATTAGTTTCTGCTAACACTATGAGTGAGGAAAAGACCATCAATGCAAGCAGTGTTCTCTGCTCCATTTTGGAAAAAGCCAAAATTTCAAATGAAATCTCTATTTATCTTAATCTGTTAATGAGTAACATGTACTTGGGGATATCATGTAGGCTTTGAAGAGACACAGAAATGTAATATTTACCCATTAAACACAGGCAAAACTTGGACTTGGTTAATGCTTATTTTTCCAACAGATCTTTGCTCTTAAACATTAGAATTTTAATGTTTCATAACACATACAATTAAGAAATTTATATATTTTTTTTAAAAATTAGATTTCACTGTTTCACATGAAATCCCTTGGGCAGATGACTTGCTCTGTGCAACAAGCTGCAGGAATCTCTACCATACTCCACAGTAATAATTGGAAAGGCACATCCTTAACATTATCACAAGCACTTCAGAGATTTGGAATTGCCAGGACAGGCAGCATTCATTTGAGATATTACAGCTGATGGCTTTCTCAAACTTTGTGCCTCCCTGCCCAACTGGCCATGATCCTTGGTAGGTAATGCCATTCATTGTCATAAATTAACACAAAGATCCTGTGGAAATATAAGCATCTGTGTTTTCTTCATGCCTGTTTTACAAAGTTTCCATGTGGAGAGCAAGCTTCTTGTGGCCTCAGAGTTGCAAGCAGACACTAAAGCACAGCTCAATAATTTATTACTTACCAGACATCTACAAGTTCACTACAAAGAATGTGCTAAGCACAGCCTGGTCTTACAAGCCTTGTGCTTTAAGTAACTCTTTAAAAAAATAAACTTTACTCCTTTCAAGCAGACTGTTTATACTACTTGCAAATACCACATCCTTTGTAGCAGGACATGTAAATATATATATTTTAAAAGGCAAAAAATTAAACTGCAATACATTCAATTAACTTGTACAACTCATGTAATGCTTTAATCTCTTAAAATACACAGGATTAGACACTTAGTGGCCTAAGAGGTGCAAGAGCCAAAGCTTTAATTAAGTGGATGTGCCATCAGTTTTCTAATGCCCATGTGTAAAATCACACGAATGTTAAAGAGCTGCTTTTGCTGCACAGATTTAGGCTGCAGTGTCAGCTCTGCCCCTCACATTTTTTAGATGAGGTCCACATTAAAAGACAGGAAGACCAAAAACAATGCTCAGTCCTTATTGTCACACTTGGAAGCAGCACAAGTAAATGAACATGACAACATCCTGGAAATAGACCTGTTTGTCAAATTCCACTTCTCTGGCAGATACCTTACTTGGCTTCCCTGTAGAATCCATGTGGGACACAGAGGTTTCTGTGCTTTGTTAAATCAGCACCACCATATCCAAAGCAGGGTCTGAAATACAGCATCCTTCTGTCCTGCTACCCCACCGACAAACCTACAGATCAGGCCCTTGTACTTCAATAAGGAAAGCGACAACATTTTGCCCCACTTGTCCCTTGCCACCATTTCTATAAGTATTGAACAATCTCCTTCCACCTTCTCAACACAGGTTAATTAAGGAGGGTTTGTTAAACCCAATGCAAAGGCAGCTCCAGTACTACCAGGGCAGGAATTTTTTCCACCGTGACTTTTTTCATGCTCTGGAAGGATCTTGGGAAAAAGCTCTGCTACAGGTACATACCTGTGAAGAGCTTGTGCTCCATGGAGAAATTGTGCCCACTAAAGAGAGGAGGTGGGGTCTGGGCTGCAAATAATAATCTTTTAAAGTAAAAAAAGCAGGGCAAGGCAGTGCACCAGCAATATCTTTAAAGAAGCTTTCCCCTTAAAGCCAAAGGATTTGCTGCTGCCTTAAGTGAGCGCCTCTCCACAGCCTCTCTGGGATCTGTGTGGGCATTGTCACATTTTATCTGTCAGGTGTTTGGGACACAAAAACCAAATATGATGCATTTCATAGTGCACAGAGAACTTTGGCATCACTTTTACCTCTTAATCATGTCTAGTCTGTGTAAAATAAAAGTAGTTTATTTAGCAAAGGTAGCATCTGACTTACCATCCCCAGACGTGCTGCAGAGACTCAGGGTGTGTGGGAAGCAGGGCAGGCGCCCACAGAGGTTCCTCTGTGTTTTAGCACAAATATCAAGCTGAGAGGAAACACTCTGGGGTTTGGGAGAAAACAGGTTTGGTGTTTAATGCAGCAAATTAAGAAGCAAACAGCATTGAAAAAAAGCCAGCTCCCCCTCAGTGTGCTGGTGTTGTACAGAGACACTCATTGGGTTCTCATCTCCATGGTAAGGCAGGACATGGCGGCTGGGTCTGGCACCTCACTTCTCACTCGATCCAGGGGGACAGGAGAAAAAAGCCACTGGGGAACGAAGCGGAAACCCCTCCCTCGGTGCTGGGGCACTCTGAGACCCGGGCCTCTGGCCTCACAGCTGAGCTACATGAAGGGAAATCATGGCATTGCTGCCCGGAAGGGCGTGAGGGGGGAGATGTGGGGGAGAACTGTGAGGAGAATTGTGAGGGGAGAGCTGTGAGCGGGAACTGTGAGGGGAAGCCGTGAGGGGAGAGCCGTGAGGGGAAACCGTGAGGGGAGAGCTGTGAGCGGGAACTGTGAGGGGAAGCCGTGAGGGGAGAGCCGTGAGGGGAAACCGTGAGGGGAGAGCTGTGAGCGGGAACTGGGAGGGGAAACCGTGAGGGGAGAGCCGCGAGGGTAAACAGTGAGGGGAGAGCCACCACCCTGTACCATGCCGCCGCCCTGAGGGCCCTGGCCAAGGTGCTGCTGTAGGCAACACAGATCTGGGTGAAGTCTCCAGGTTTCTGTGCTGCCCCTTTGATCAGCTCCTTCTCAGCTCCCTCCTGGTGAAGGCATGGTGTGAAGAAATTACACTGATACTGCGTCATCAGGGTGTTTTTTCCCTGCATTTGACAGACAAAATCATCGCGTGTATTGCCAAAGTGCCCATGGAATTAATCTGAGTCCCAAGTGAAATGAGTCACCACAGTGTGCCAAGCTGAGTCCAACAACCTTTTTATTAAACAAGTATAGCAAACATTATCCAATATATAGAAAGAAAGCATGTAATAAAAATGAACATGGAAGTTTTACTCTTTGACATGAATATATTTCCTACTTAAGGACTTACAGTGGAAATTAGCTACTTGAGTCTACAGTGCAAGGAACAGAAAATTTGAAAAATGCTACAACAATCATTTTGGTGAGTCATGTCCAGCTCCACTGTCAGCCAAAGACGCTCTTGGCTGGCTCATCCTTCGGTTTCTCAAAGACTGTTTCACCCCCTGTCCGAGCCCCGCTGAATACAGAAGGTGCTGCAGAGCCCATTTGTTCTTAGAAAAGAAAACCAGGAGAGACAATCAGTGAAATACTACCCAAATTCAGGGAGTCAAATTAGTGCTGCTGAAATACATATATACATTTGATAAATACTTCACTTGTCCATCAGATGAGGAACCCTTTCACTTGAAAAGGGCAATTAAGTCAATTTTTTACTCTGCTTAATTGCTTCCAGTCAAGGAGACTTACCACACTGCCTCATCACTTGGTAGGTTTTAGATTTAATTTCCTGGTTTTTCGTAAGGTTTCCTCTGGCTCCTTTGAGGTCTTCTTCCTTCACTGGAGGACGCTTCTTTTTCACAGGGGCTGGCTAAGAAACAGACCCACACATCAGTATGTTGTGTTCAAAGCACAGGGAACAAAGCTCCCTCCACCCAAAGACTACAACATACACAGTTGCTAATACAATATTTCACCTATTTCAGTTCTGAAATTACATACTCAGCTACTTCAGATCTTCCCATAATCACAATTTCACTGCCCTTCCCAAAATCTGCTACATTCTTACTGCTCTGAAATTGTCTTTTTATTGTACAGCCTTCGAAAGAGCAATGGACTGCTTAATTAAAAAAAAAATCTCAGATTTTCTCTGTCCAGCCCTACCTGCTTATTCTGCAAGTACTGATTGGTAATTCAAGAACCTGTCCAATATCTGGAAAGGAAAAATCACTTTATTACTAAATTGGGCTTGTGTCTACTTACTACTTCTTTGGGAAACTGGTCAGAGAGATTCCAAATCTGGACCTGTCCTAAGTTTGAATAAACACTTGACCTATAGTTAATAATCTTAAATTTAAGGAACAAAAGGATCTGAGCACTCAACAGGGCTCTCTACTGAACACATCTAAAGCCCTGGACTTGGGCCCCAAAGAAGAAGGAAACCTAATACGGAAACAGATGCATCATCAGGTGGTGCACTGCTAAAGCCAAGTACTAATCTGTTCACAGTTTATTCCACTACAAGGAAATAGGGATAACATTGCTTCATCAGCCTACCCCTATCTTTAAATTAGCACTGCACAGTCAGACACAACCTCACTCTGCAGCAGCCAACACCGTAAGCATTCCTCCATCAGTTTACTATTTCATGGATGGATTTTCAGTGTCCCACCAGGCAGCCCTCATGGCAAGATTCAGGGGCACAGGGATATGATTGAGAGGAACAGAAGACCCCTACACTCCAACTCTAATAGATTTGCACACTGAAAGATCAACAAGAAACTTCTCTGACCATCACTACATACACAGGGCTTCTGATATTTGGGTTCTGGCAGTGGTGGAGCTCACTGAGGCACTTCCAGGCACTGCCTGTGAGGCTAAAAGCAGTTGTGGAGAGAAACAAATCCCTCAAGGCCTACAGATGGCTGGAGCAGCGAGTCCCAGGGAGCTTGCAGAAACAGCGCCTGCATGGCTGGCTCCTGGATGGGTGGGCTGGCTCCACTGGAGCCTTCAGCACGATTTCTGCCTGCTGCAAATTCCTGGGAACGCTCAGAATAGCTCACTGTCAATGCCACTTGCATGTGTTGTGGGAAACAAAACATTTACGAGATCTCTGGGGAAAACACTCATGAGTAGCCAAAGCAAGCGAGGGGAAAGGGTGTCAGCGAACCCTTCAAATTCACAACACCTTGTGCATGGTTGTTCAGCTGGTGAACCAAACATCCCCACAGCCAGGAGTCACCTGTCCTTCTGGAATGACACCTGGCACATGATGGGAACAGTCCCTCGTGCCCATGGCACGCTCCACAGGCAGCCAACCCAGGAAGGGGAAAAGCCCCCTGCTTCAAGAGCAATGTGAAATCTGCAAGGATCCTTCACCCATTATTGGTAACAGACAGTAACTGTGAGGCTTCTACCCACTGGGACAAGGGAATTCCTGGGGACAGGGTGAGGAAAGGTGGCTCTTGGCATGCACAAAGATACAGCCAGGCTGAGCAGAGCTCTTGAATGTCACCCAGTTATTTTAAAATAAACCATCTCATGCTTTGATCGCAGAGGATTTTCCAGCAGGACAGTTGCTGCGGATTAGTCGGCCCCAGCTGAGGAGCAAAGCTGGTGCACAGAGAGGTTATGGTGAGCCCTGGCCAGCAGCTGCCACTGTCACAGCCCCACCACTGCTAACTGCTGCCAGAATTTCTGAGCAGGGGTTGCCAGGAGCCATTCCTGGCACGGGAGTGCAGCCTGTGCTTTATCTCCTGTCACAAGACAGAAACTGCTACTTTACAAGACATACAACTGGGTTTTAAGTACAATTTTCTTTGGAGTAAAGAAAATCAGCTGAACTGAGTAACTCTCTGTGGCTGAAGAACTGTGCTGTCCTACTCTGTGCTCCTACTCTCCATCACACCACTCCTGTAAAACTCTCTTGCTTGAGGAGAGCTCTGCCAGGCACACGCAGCAAATGTAACATCTACCTGAAACCTCACCATTTCTGAGCTCATTTCAAGAGCACTTTGAAACACTGATTATTGAGGCACGCATTAAAGACAAACCATTAGTTATAAAATGAATATAAAAGTATTCATTTTATACATAATTTCAGTCTCAAATATCTTATCCTAACAGTTAGAATTTTCAGCCACACTCTTTTCTCCTGCATGTTAATGCACTAAGCTTTACATAGTGACATTTCAGCACAGCCACCTCTTTGCAAAACAGAATTTCAGAATCACTGTCTGAGAAAGTGTGTTAGAAGGGCAGAGATTCCTTCATCTGTGAAACATCCCAACGCAGAGCAGGGGAAATGATTTTTCCCTTTCTACACAAACAAAAATATTTAAGGTAAACCAGAACATTTTAAAGCTAAATTAATTAACCATGTAGAGAGCAGCAGCTTTCCTTCCTAAGTATGTACTTGTTAAAATATTTTAATCACACAAGTCACAGAGCAGTAAAGCTGAATTCACCGGTTAACGAGAGGAACTCACTAATAAGCTTTTCTGAGCACAGCATCCAAACCAGTGGCAGGTTTGCCAGGCGCTGCTCCGAGGGCTGGGAGCGCACAGATGTCCCCGTACCTGTGACATAACTGCGGTGCTCCCTCGCTGAAATCCCTCCAGGTCGTTCCCGACTTTGATTAAATCCAGTCCGTGAGCTCTGCGAGCGCCTGTTGTTTTCCTGGACTTATATAGAGCATCCGAGTGAAGTCAGGGGCTGGCTCATGTTCCCGAAGCAGCGGCGGGATGATTCAGGTCGGGGCAGGCTGTTGTTGTCCGAGGTTTATTCCTGGCGATGACTCGGGCGAGCAGCATTCACCGGGCTGGGCTGACGGGGGCAGCTGCGGCAGCGGGGAAGCCGGGTCCCGGCAAAAACGCTTCCCGGGGAGTCCGCTGGGGCTCTATTTATAGCTTTAAAAGGCAAAATGTTGTTATGGACACAAAATTGACTCTGAATCCTCTTGGGGGAGAGAGGGAAAAAAAAAGCGTGGGCATTGCTTTCCCAGCAAAACAAAATATGTGTTCTCTAAAGATGATACAAACCTGAAGTCCAAAGCATAACTGTGCCCTGAATCACTTTAGCACAGGAATCTTTAACAGGAGAGTGTTTTATGTCTTTTGGAAAGCTAATAAAGTAGGGTATGGTTTTACCCTTACAGCTCTATCTCTGATCATGCTCCAGTGCTGGCTCTTACACAACTGAGAGAGTAAAATCACTTTCTACTTCCAGCACCATCAGCAAGTTTAACCATTTCACCCTCATCTGTACAGGAACAGCTTACTCAGACACGGATAAACTCAGTGTTCCCCACTGTACTTGCTGACAGCAGTAAAACCTTTCTCAGAACTTTTAATATTTGTTCTCTAAACAGTTTTTTAATTAAGTAAAGCCCTGTCATCTCTGAGCATGAATTCTATTTTTCAATACTGGGAGAGGTTTGAGTGGGAGATTGTTTCCCTTTTGGTTTTTTATATGAAATCTTTACATCATGCAAAAAAAATATCAGCTTCTGTGACTGCACTCAACATCTACAAAGAACCAAGATTCCAGCCAGGTGGGTAAATGTGAGAAGGGCAGGCATGGCAGACCTCCAAACACCTTCCACTAGAGATCAACTGTTGTAGTGGTAGAAATTTGCCCTAGCCTTTCCTCAGGCTCTGCCAGTGCTTTTAGGGTACAGAGAAGCACAAGAGGTAACAGAAATTTGTTTTTCACTATGAAAACATGACATCAAACCACAGCTCCAGCACTGTACGAGCAGGACTGTGGGATCTGTTGGCTATGAACTACTCCCCAGGCCTCCCAATGCCCAAACTGCCTTTAAGCTGAACTCTTTCCAGGCCTGAGATCTCCTTTATTTGGGGGAATTATTTGTAGGCTAAAACGCAGCTTGGATGTTAGGTCCTTAGCTATTCCTTAGCTTGATTTTCTATTTTAAACCCATGCCTTAGTAACCAGAAGAAGCATTTCTGCAGAGCAGCAGTGCCCTTAGTAGGCCAACAAAACAGAAGAATAAAACATTGACCTTAGAAAAAACAGATTTTTTTCTATTGCACAAAGCAACAGTTCTCTACTAAGATGTTCCTCTACAGTCCCACAAGCATCACTATTCTATCTATTATGACAGCAAAATAACATTCTGCATGTTTAAAGCAAATATTTAGAATTCAAGACACTGAACTATTATTTTCCCTTCAGCTTTCAAAATTGCTTCACTTAATTGGTACTGCATATTCCTCACTCAAAAGCAACAGAGTTGTGCTTTCATAGCAATTTAATCTATACAAACAAAATCAAACCACTCATAGCTCGCTTGCCATTGGGGCAGGTGAATTGCTTAGAGAGGCAGGCAGCACATCCTGGGGCTTCTAGAACATCCCCAAAGCCTGGACAGTTCTGGTCTCTAAAATTCTATTTCCTAAACCAGCACTCAACAAGGGGCACAAGCATTGTCTTGCACAGATTATGGGCTATTTTTCCTCAAAGAAAAAGAAAGAACCCAGTCTAAATCTACAATTACTTAATTTTTAGAGTAGAAATCCTGTTCACCTGGTTGAGGTCCTTGATATCTGCTACATGGGACATGAATGGCAATGGAACAAGATGGCTCATTTATCCAACAGTGGCTATTAAAAATACAAGTTGTAATCTTCCACTGTAATAGGAATTGTGGAAAACTCCTTTGCTGGAGGAATGGTTCCAACTAAAATATGGCAACGACCGTAGAGAATTAAGTGAATGTACACACAGCTGCCACTGTGGTCTCCAAATGTCAGGGAAGATTTGACTTCTCCAGCAAAGTGCCAACAACCTCTCAGGGGACTGACACTTTAGGTAGAGTGAAGATTATACTCTGAATTCCCTGAATGGGTGCAGTGGGTGCGGGGCTGCTTGGATGTGGTAGGTGGAAAGTATGAAAATAATAGGGAAATGTCACAGAGGAATTACAGAGGCAGAATTGAGTCCATCCTGTTCAGTTCCTAAAAAAAACCTTCCTCAGGAAATGGATCTGAGAGGACCCTGCAAGGATTTTTAAACTTGTAAACAAAATTTGCAACTTAAGAACAATGGCTCTTCCCAATCAAATGGGACTTGCCATTAAGGTAAATAAATATACTGAAATTAAAATCAACATAACAGGGTGCACAATTAGAGCTGAAGTAAAACTCAAGTAGCAGAACCTGCTTCCCACAAGATCACACCACAGACACTGAAATACAGGCACTTTGAAACAGAACAAGTATAAAACAAGTGTACAAATCTGTAATAAGTCAGACTTTATTGTAAACCATTATAATGTAATTACATCAGATACCCTTAAAAGTTTAAGGTAACACCACTGATTAAACAATATGGTCCAAACAGAGGGCAGCAGAATACAGCTGTTGGTTTTGCTCACATTGGCTATAGTCTGAATTTACTTACAAACAAACCCCACATTCAGTTTGAGACGGATACCCACACAAGACAAAAACACCTACAAAAGAGTCCCTTTTTTAAAGATACTGCAGTTTTACTTTGTAAAACCATAGTAGTCATTTTCAGTAATTGAACTGGAAACTTCACCTAAAAAAGTTTGCACGCCTATGCTGTAGATGTACTCTGACTTGGTGTGGCTGAATTTATTAGCTTTCACTACTGGTTTCTCCTGTAAAAAGCACAGCAAAGTTGCAAACACGGGTTAGTCAAGCACAGTGGCAGAGATTCCTTGTGATGCTCAGCTCTGAGCAGAGCGGGAGAGCCCAGGCCCCCCTCCCCAGGCTCGGCAGGGATCAGAGCAGACACCTGCCCGAGGGGATCACTTTGCATTGCTCTAATTTGCAACTCATTTTCTGAGTTTTCCCTGAAGAAAAGCTATAGTACATTTTAGTTAGTAACATTAACAGACAGCATTCACCTACTTAAAGTAAGACAAGGGGACCTGAACATATTGAAGCCAGAACTTGGAAACCACATACTAGACAACATCAGTGTTTTAAGTTTATGCAAATGTGTCACAGGTCAGATACTAGGAACAGTTAATGTATTTAGGTTGACCACTCACGGTAAATTCCATCTCCACCAATATTTGTGTCTCTTCTCTAAGTTATAATCCCTTCCCTTTACTTTGGCATTCACTACATAGCTTATTTTCATTAAACAGAATCCTATTTCCTAAGCACAGCCTGAATTAAACCTTTGCTACAGATTGTCCTGGAGTACATTTGCCAGGCAGAAATCTGAGTGACAGCTGGAGGATAATGCAAACATGGTGTTGCAATCTCACACTGGATCAACTCTTTATGAAAAGTCCATTTCAGACTGTACTGCCAATACATTTTAACAAGTGGTAAGACACAGTGAAGCACTAAGCACACACTCCCTGCTCTCACATGCAAGCCTGTCAGACAAAAGGACTCGTCCTACTTATAATTACTGCAAGAATTCCAATTTTTACCTTACAGAGAGGAAAACAACTAGTTCTACATTTTCCATCTCTTTCACAATGGTAAAAAAGAATGTATAGAAAAAACAGCCAGATTTTGTTACTTACCTAAAATTCTGAATAGAATTATTGTCTTAGTAGAGAATTTAATTTTTTCCCCTCTGAAGGTTGCTCCTTCTGTTACTACTGTGGTATTAAAAATACTTCTGTGCCTTTGGATCATAGTGCTTTACTACATCTTGCTAGGCATATCTAGATCTCACAAGAAGAGACATTTAAGCACTTAAGACATGAAAAATTAGGCATTCAGAACCTTTTCTATAACCACCTTCAAGAAACTGCTCCATAGCACTTCATACTGTTTTGTACTTGGTCAATAAGCTCGAGGTCTGCTCAAAAGAAATATTTTTACATGATTAAGGCCATAATTTTATACTGACAGTTCACAGACTAAACATGAGACTAGAATAATTTTGATAATTGAAGTTAACTGGAGGAGGGAAAAGGAAGATAAGATGCAAGCTGGCACAGTTAAATTTGTGTGCACTGCTCAGTTATTGCAGCTGGCGAGGACAGCCATGCTCTGCACTGGGACGTAGCACATGTTCAATAGCTTTAGTTCACTATCTGAAACAGAACAAATCCTATGCTAAAAAAATAAATGCTGGCAATTGTGACCAGAGCCAGTCCTAGCTCTTATATCCCTTTGGAAAAGTGAGCTGTGGGAGGCTATTCTGTTGATGAATTCCTTGAAGTACTGTGCTTTTGGAGATCTGCACCCGCCCACTGGTCAATAGCCAAGAGAAGATGCAAGTCATACAATCAATAAAAAACCCCACACCCCCCAAACCAGAGGCAACACTGATTAGGGACATTTCCCCATCCCCACCCCCCATGTCAAAGGAACTCAGGTAAGCTTGCACTGTCATTAGTCTCTAGATTTAGTCTAAAGGAAACACTAGTACTGTAACTTATTGCAGTTCTTACGTTTCAGTGCACAGTAACAAAGGTCAATGGCTCAACTAAAACCTCGGGTTTGGTAAATGTCCCTTTGAGCTGGCTGGACACCCTGAGGTGTCAGAGCATCGTGTCCCCTTGGCAGCTACCAGGAAAAGGGATGCTGGAATAGTGAAAGTAAGCATGGGAGCGCACAGTTCCGTATTTACTAAGGCCCAGTTAAGTGGTCTGGTTAATAAATCACATTAAGACCTAGTAAACCTATAAAAAAATGTAAAAAATCTTAAAAAGTTCTGAGCAGTTTTCAAATGAAACTGGTTTAAGGCTTGGAATTTTTCTGGTGTCCAGATACTGCAACAGATTTGCATTCAAGGTCTGTTGTCACCTCTTTGACACATCGCCTTGTCCTGCACAAGGTTTAGCTAAGCAAGGAAAGCTGTCCGAAACAATCATTTAGAAAATATGCAAAGCAAAAGGATATCACTGAAAACATGTCTGCTAGGTTTCAGATTACCATGTGCTCTCAATTATCAGAAGAGACACTGAAAATCCCAGAAATGCTGTGGTAACAACTGCACTGTAGCCCTTGGGGCTGTTCTTTTACTATTGAAGGATAACGAGACTTTATGTAAATTAAATAGGAGAAATTTTGTTGTTGTTGCTGTTAAGCACATTAAGTAGAAGATTGCTTTTCCAACAAAAACAAGGGACAGAATTATATTTCCAATATTGTATCACAACTGCTATAATCAGATCACAGTCCCATACTGCAGGCCCTATAACAGGAAAAGTATCAGAAATGTTCCATCTCTTTTGGCTCATTTGAGAGGTATGCACAAGAGACTTGCAGAATAAGAAATAATTAGAGTATCCATAGATACTCATTTCACAAATAACTTATCACAATGGATTTTTGTTATACACTAAAGTGCACCTTTGTCAAATATGCAAACACCACCTCCTACTGAAAAAGGTATTTTTAAATTATGTGGTCAAGAGCACACATAGGACTGCATTTTTAGTGATATTTGGTGACTTCAGCAGTGACAGAGAGCTTTTCCCTTTGCAATCCCTTTGTCTTAAATCAGGAGACAAGGATAAATAAGATTTTCACTACAAATCTATTGACCTGTTCTGCACAAAAAAGGGAATGGTACCCATTTCTCTGATAAAGAGAATCTTTAAATACAACTGTATGAAAATATAACTTAAATATAAAATAGTCAGATAGATTTGAGAAGACTTGGAAAAAAATCTTTGTTCCACCTATTAGTTCCATAGGTACCCGGTAGCAAGTAAACATTTGTACTTAAAAAAATAATGTTAAGTTACAGCTTGTAACCATAAACTATTCTGCTCTAGGAATTATGCTGCAAAAGCCAGTTTTAGTAATAAAACACACTCCTTTAACTTAGTCAACTCTGATGCCTTTTTGAGAACTCCATGCACTGTCCCATCAGCAACTGAAAGTGAAAGATTCTGTATCTGTTCTCTCTGATCTTCTCTGACACCTCCCACACGAATCCTTAGTGACTCGTCCATTTCCTGCACATGATGAGGAGACATTCTTGCATAACTGGTCAGTGTGTTCGTAGTGCAACTGAACTGGAAGTCTTCCAACTGCTTTGCCTTCTGTTGGTAGACCTTGCTTCTAAGTCAGTTTGTATGAAAAGGGAGATGCAATTGCAACATTAAACCCCACTGACAGAAGTTTTTGCCATGAAACCTGCAAGTCCATAGGCCAAGGAATGTGTCATACAGGCAGACCAAAGCGATGCTTCTTCTTCTTGATGGGCTTTAAGTTGGTCAGTCTGCGCAGGTCCTCCTCAGCATCCGACTCCTCCATCTCATCATCTGCTGAAATAAGGATCTAAAAACAAATTACAGCTTCTGAGCACATGGAGCAGTCACATTCCTTCTTCTTACTTTTACAATTTACTTTTTTATGCTTGCAAAGCACCTTATTATTTGCTCAGGAAAAAGCTTAGAACACAATTAGGATTTACTGCCACATCATTGCAGATACTATCAGAAACCTCCAGTAAGTTTTGCAGAAGGATGGATGCATATTAATCTCACTACAGCCACTGACTCTGAACCCAAAGAGTGATGCCAGAACAGTGGGGGCAGCTTGAGAGAATATTTGAGGTCCTGATCCACACTGGTAACAAGGCAGTCACATTACCTGGTAAACCCCATATAAATAGCATTGTTTATCTCACAGAAAAGTTACATCAACTTACTAAAGCTAAACCGACTCAACTTAAAATAAACCACCTATCTTTCAGCGGAACTAAAAACTGCTCACTTAACGTAATTTAGAATAATGTTATGCTAAGGCAGCTATGTAAATAATTCTCGAAAATCAGGTCAGTTGCCTCCACCAGCTCCCTCTCACTTTAAGCTATTAACCTCTCTTTGAATTAGAATAGTCTGCTAGTTTTGTATTCCCTGTAAGGTTTTTTTTAGAAGCACTTGCAGCACAGCTCACCTGTGGTATTTAGATATATTATTGTGTCTTCCTGCCCATCTGCAAGGAAATTACCTGCCAGAGTGGTACAACCATGACTTTTTCCTTAACTGGTTCTCAACTGCCAATGCCAGGAGCTACTGCTAGAGGTACACGCTCAGCAAATCAAACCTAAGTTGACAGTGCTACAAATGAAATCAGTATCAGGAGGGATGAACTGGACTGATATTGCATTAACTGCAAACATACTTCTGACTCTGACTCCTCATGTGATGCTGCTCTCCTGTATCGGACTTTACTTCCATTTCTTGAATCTTGTCCTGCTTCCTTTTCTTCAAGTTTAGCTTTTGTCTTCCCTTTCTTCATAAGGAAATTATCTACTACCCAGAACATTAACGCCTGTTAAAAGAAGGGGAAAGCAACAGTTCAGCTTTCTTCAGAGTACAAGAAAGGTCCAAATATTGACCAAATGAACTTTACAATAATTCTGAATTTGCCAAAAGCTAAATCTTGTGTAGGCACAGTGTCACATATCTTATTACACCTTTCAGGAATGCTCTAGAACCCAGCTACTTTATCCCTTTGTGGAAGAGAAGAAAATCAGAAAAGTAGTGACTATTCACAGTGATTGCACATTAACTTCATGTAGCAATGCTTTACTAGCAGTTATTACATGCAAGGACACCTTCTGTCTCTGGCTCTAATCCCTAAATCCCTGATTGCTGCAAGAGTGTACTTTGGGAAGAATGACTGCACACTTGCCCTTTTCCTCTGCTCCACCACAGGGCAGCTGCTATTAGCTATGGTCAGACACAGGATACTTCACAGGATGTCTGTCCTTACACCAACTGCTTCCTGAAGCAAATTTCACTGTAATTTTATAATCTCTGTGTCAGACAATCTACTGAAGTCATCAGGCCAAAGGGGTCTATGAGACATTTCTGCCCCTCTCCTGAAACTGGTTCTTTTGCTCCATATGGATTTCAGCTTTGTAAAATCTACATAACCAGACAATTTACCCATTCTTTAGCAGCGCTTAAATTAACTTAAGCACCAAGGTACAGAGTGTTTTAAGGACTAATGTTAATTAATAAACACATGGCAGAAGGATATCCAAGGAAACATCTCATGAAGTGAGTGGTACTAACGTTAACAAAGAAGGGAACTATCAGCATGACGATTGCCAGCTCCAGCTGGGGGTTCTCTATGGGGTTCAATAAAGCCACCTGTGGAAAGAAAAGGACTGAGTTCAGCTCACAGCAGTATGTGCACACAACTGGCTTAGGCAGGGCAATATTCATGTACAAGCTAATGTGACAGGAATAATGCAGGTGAACCAAAAAAGGACAGCTTTGAGAAAAGTAAAGTATTTAGGACAGCTCATAAATTACCACAGATAAGTAAGTGGGGCTGACAAGAAACTTATCTCTGTCATTTTTGTTTACAGAAGTCTGAGGAGCTGCCTTAGAATCATCTCGAACATTTTAGAGCCACTCCCAAGGAACATGTAGAACCATCTTTAGGAAATTTAAACAGAGCAGAGTGTTTACAAAATACACAGTAAGGAGAGCAGAGTTCCTGAAGAAGTCAGGGCACACAATAGAGCTAACTGGTTTTAATGGGCAATATCAGCATCACTGAATATCTGGTTGCACAGAGTCCATCAAAATAAAGGTTAATCCAGTCAGCACCACTGGATTCACCAATCCACCACAAACTTCTGAAAGTCTACAGTTAAAACCTATCAACAAGGTCAGGCAAAGAAAATTCTTCAAAATACTACAAGAATACAAAATAGCTGTGGGTAAGAATTAGTTAAGAAAAGAAAGAAACACTTAGTAGTTTCAAGGGTACTTTAGACATGGAGATAGAATTAAATTTTGGATATTTCAGTTTACAAAAACCCCTCCAAATACAATATGATATTTCTGGCAATGGATAAAGGTCTCATTAGCAGTATCCCAATTAAACTAAAGAACATAATACTACTACAGAGTTAATTGGCAATGAGTGTAGACAATCATGATGCTTGAGCCAAACCAATAAACACAGCTGGAAGTCTTTACAGCTTCCACCTAAAATTCACTTGTCTCTAAAATGCTGTAAAAACACCAACCTCCTTCCACTGAGGTATAAGCAGCACTATGATGATGATGGTTTTCTCAAATGTCATAATCATTATGTACAGAGCACATTGGCCCATCCAAGCACTGCACTGCAGGGGGTCACCTGCAAGAAAGAAGAAAGGTTCAATATATGCATAAGTTTGATTTACTCCATAGTAAACATCTTAAAAAAGCAGTACTAGAAGAGACAGCAGGGCAGCTAAATCCTCCAGAAGTGCCTTCTCCAATTCCTTCAGTGCTGTTCCTTCCCCTGCCTCAGCCTCACCCCAACTTTCAAAAAGTATCAGAAACTGAATCTAACAGGACTTTGTCCCATCCAGCAGTACCTGTGATATGCTCATACTGTTTCATATAATCTGATGAAAGCAAGACAGATAAACTTTCATTGTGTTTCTCCTCATGTTGTTAATTTTTGATCCTCTATCATGACATATTAAGTGTCTTAAAGGGGAAAATTTGAGGGAATGGCTGGGGAAAACACATTTCCCTTCAGTCTAAATAGAACTTAGATTTCCACCATTGTCTCTAGGCTACCTTAAAGATATTCTTCATCTCTACAAAGTGAGTTACCATAAGTAACCAACTGAAGGTGCAAGAGCTGCTATAAAAACTTAAGCTGAATAAAAAATTAGGATCATATTCTAGTTCCAATGTGAAAGGGTTTGAAATTCTGCTGCACCAAAGTGCAACAGGTGCCCTCAAGAGAGTGAGAACCTGAGTGCATGAAGTTATCTGCCAGGACAGAAAGAAGACCACAAATATTTGAACAGGAAAACTTAAGCACAAGATTAGACTCTTTGAAAGAAGGCAGAGAAAGAAAAAGAAGACAAAAAAGAGGAAAAAAGAGGATTGGTAAGCCTTACAAGCTTTGCAGGTGAGTTTGAAGCTGCACTTCAATCAAAAGCCAGCTCTGGAGAGGGGTGACAGATTTTTAGTCTTTGCAGCAGCCTCTGCAATCTTGTCAAAGGCAGCTCCAAACCCTTAGCCTGGGGATGAATAATGTGCAATGGAAAATCAGATGCCTTTATGTGTTTGTAATGCATAATGGACAGTTGCTGCTTCCTTTTCTGGAACACTCCTGAAAGGCTTTCAGTATTAATACTTGGTAATACTCTGAGACTGAGGCTTTGCTGCTGAAATGCTACACAGAGAAACTGATAAATCAGACTGGAGTCCAAAACAACAAATACTTCCTAAGCAAGATTTACTGGATGAGTTTCTGATCAACACCCAACAGTCTGAGAGGAAAGCAATTAAAATGCTCAAGTTTTACAATTACATATTGCAGTTGCAGCTTCTCTTGTAAAAACCCAAAGAGTTAGAATTTTAAAGGGAAAACATCAGTAAGTCAGAGTCAAGCAACTGTGATTCTTCTGAAGATACAAGGCCTGAATTAGGTTTGAGAATTACATTTTAGCAATTAATTTCTATACTCCCCATTTTTATTAGCATTCTCTAGTTTTTCTCACTAATTAGAAAATATTTTAAAAATAATCTAGCTTTAGCTATAGCTCTACTATTGAAATGAACAGTTGATTCTAATCTCTTTCTCCTCTTTATTTCATTCCTAAAAGCAAAGGCAGTGAAAACAATTTTGCATCTCTCAGGAGATTTTGTACATGCAAAAACTGTGAAACTCTATATAAAAAGTGCGGTGTGCTCTCAGCAATGAATGTTTTGTTCCACAATATTTTTGTGGGGAGTGGTGCTGGTTTCTTTGGGGTTTTATTTTGGTACACGACTGAAATTAGAAGTTCTGTATATTAAATTCTACTTGAGGATTTTTGTGTGCCCTACTGCACTTACAAAATTATCTCAGCTATAATTACAAGTTGGGGACAACAGGGATGCTCCCTACTTTGAATTGAGCAAGTCTTTTGACAGTGTCCCAGCAGTATCCTTGAAGAAAGGTGTGAAGATACAGACTGGGTGGGTGAAGATACAATTCTGATATGAAGGAAAAAAAGCTTTCACAGTGAGAGTGGTTAAATCTACTGAAGTAGGTTGTTTAGATAGAGGGGTTCTTAAATCCTAAACCATGGAGAAATTAAAAACTGACTGGACCACATCCTGAACAACCCACTTCAGCTTTGAAGTTAATCCTGCTTTGAGCAAGAGGCTGGATTATATGGAGTTCCTTTCTAAACAATTTTTTGTATGGTTTTATAAGCCATGAAATTCAAGTTAATAACATCACCACATCCAGAAGGTGCTCCAAAGAGCTCCTTCAGACATTTGTACATTCAGAGGTTCTGTACACAAACCCAAATTAGAACTTTAATGTTAATGTTGAAGCCATAAAGCTCTAATTTAATTTCTAAAGTCTCTTACAGTCATCTCTTGAATTCTGATTTTATACTTGTCATGTACAAAATAGTCCAGCAAATTACTGGAAATGTTGCTAGTGCACGAAAAGCAAATAAAAAACAAAACTGAAAAATTTTGAATCCCCTGCAGTGACAACTGTAGCAGCATTTTTGGAAAATGCTGGGCAATGCCAAATTAGTCTACACTTGCGTCTGCCACTGCCATCAGGTGTTTGTAGAAGTATGTTTAGAAACAGTTCTTGAACCTAATACCTGTTATTCCTCTACCCTGTAACTTCCTCCTGTTCTTCAGATGCTGAAAATTTTTAAGAAAATGCTAACTCACAGAACTACTCCAAAATAAATTTTAAGTTGTTTTGAAGGCAGTGCTAGCTACCCCACATGGCTGTAAGTAAGCTGCTCTGCAAGGGGCAAACGAAGAGCTGGAGGAAAAAGATGCATCAAATACAATTTCTGAGCTCTGCCATGGCAAAGCTCAAGCAAAAGCCAAGGAAAGAGGTCACAGCACAATTCAGTTGCCAGTGGAGTTTATAATCACCAGGAGAGATTTATCACCTGTCTTCTACTTGCAGCAGCTAAAGTAGCTCAAGACAAGAAGGGAAGGAGAATGCAGGGAACATTCTTTTCAGTACAGATCATGACTGCTTTTCTCCTCTTTACACACTCAAATATATTAACAGATTCTGCACTTCTATTAAAATCCAGCTGCTGAAGTAATGAATCTGAAAATATAAAACCATAGATATGAAGAGAGATCCAATAAAATTAAAAATTCTGATGTAAAAAAGCCCTTGAGGGAGTGTCTTGGCCCTTTGTTCATAAATCAGACTGCAGTGCTGTTTTGCTGTACAAACAGCCACCATTTATAAATGCTGATATTTTGGTATCCATTCCTTCCTTGAGGCATTTATGCTTAAAAACTATCCTCCATATAAAGAAGAGGCTTTTAAAACCAGCAGGACACTGCTATTTTTGTGACAGCTTCAAGTAATGAATCACCAGGGATCAAGTAATAGAGCTAAGAAGGGAAATGAGCTCACAGTGAGAACTAACTTGAGACAAATGATTATTTAGGCTCTAGAAACACAAACATCACTCAGTCACAAGAAGAGACTTGCCTGGGGGTGGAAGGAGGGCTCCTGTTTGTTTTCCCACATTTGCAAACAAACTGAAATCACACTGATCTCCAAGCTGAGCACTCGACTCTCCTACTCCAGATAAAATGCTCCAAGACTCTGATACTTTTCGGTGACCCAGGGGGTGGAGAAGAGAGGAGATGTGTGGAGAAGAGAAGGCTCCAGGATAACCTTATTGCAGCATTTCAGTACCTGAGGGGGCTCCAGGAGAGCTGGAGAGGGACTGTGGAAAAGGCTATGGAGCAAGAGAACAAGGGGGAATGGCTGCCTAATGCCAGAGGGCAGGAATGGATAGGATATTGGGAAGGAATTGTTTCCTGGGAGGGTGGGCAGGCCCTGGCACAGGGTGCCCAGAGCAGCTGGGCCTGCCCCTGGATCCCTGGCAGTGCCCAAAGCCAGGTTGGATGTGGCTTGGAACCATCTGGGATAGTGGAAGGTGCCCCTGTCCATGGCAGGGGGTGGAACAAGATGGGCTTTGAGATCTCTTCCAAACCAAACCACTCTGTGATTCTATGCTACACATTCCATATTTAACTTCAAAATCCCAAGTTGTAAACACACTTGCAATTCCACAGAACTGCATTTTAGTCCCCTCTTTTACCCTGCTTTATTTAAAAAAATCTTATGAAAAATAACAAGTGTTCTTTGGGTCAAACTGAAAAATGTTAAATAAACTGGTGATAGGAGGGTTTTTGCTTCAGGAACACCAGAGACACTTAAAAGAAGATGACAGCAAATGATCCAATGCAACTTGTCTTTTTGGATGAGATGAGACTTCTTACAGAGGGCCTAAGCTTACTGCACCTACTTAGTTTTAGCCAAAACAAATAACTTTGCATCTGCTCTCTAATTCTCTTTATACCAGAAGCCTCTCCCACATGATTAATGGAAATGCAGATTTGCAATATGCTTTAAAACAGTCCTGATAAATAGCTTGATTAAAAACCTAACACGCTAAGGGCAGGACAGCACATTAATAAAGATGCAGAAAAGAAAGTTAGTGACTAATAAAATGATCTGATATTAGAGAGAACCACTAACAAAAGAGGGTTTATGTAATTTCATACATCACTTATACACACACAGAGGAGAATACTCAATAAACAGGTTCAGGTGTTTCAGATCTCCTAATTCAAAGTGACAATACTGGAGCAGCCACAGACCATCTCCAAAGCACTACAGAAGTTCATCTGTTGATTTTAGGAGCTTAATTACTGCAGTCAGAAATGCCTCATAACTATAATAGACCTGGGTTCATTCTGAAAGTCAGTGAGAAATAGAGAAATTTCAGGGGAGTGAATATACTCCCCACATCTCCCCACCCACAGACTGCTTACCGTTGAAAGAACATTAAAATGGCAAAGGACAACAGATTACACACAGAAAAATTGAAAATGTTATTAGGGAGAAATAAAATCTAATATCTGACATGATTACAAACACCTACCTGTAACTGTAATAGATACACTTTTTTTTCTCTAAGAGGAAACTCAAGTTTTATATGGGCTGAAAGCTGCTCAAACATCTTTAAATGGCTTCAAGCCAAACCAACAATCAGAAAATGGGGCTCTGGGCAAGAGGTCTCACCTCCTTCCTTGCCCCTTTGCCTTCCCTGGGCATTGGTGCTTACCTAATCCCTTAGAGACACGAGCCTGGGACTAATCTGGAGGAACTATTTATTTCTCTTACATCAAGTGAAGTTTTGATGGTTTAGCTCTCTTGGTCAATTCCCTGAAGAGTCAGATATGCACCAGCCCAAGGAAAAGAGTGGAAATACTGGACTGTGGCATGTGGGATAAAAGCAGGCAAGCAGTGTTGTGGCAGTGCTGATTTAAACAGCTTAAGTGGCCACAAACTGTACCCTAAAAGATACACAGTAAATCTCTATAAATCTAACATGCCCTGATGGCATAGGCAGTTATTTCTAAGTTGCTTGTTACCATATCTAGACCTCTGACATTAAAGCAAATAGCAATTAATGTTATTTGATTGCAAACTTCTCAAGCTTTTAGAGTGCTCCAATTTCACAAGGCCTTTACTTATTCTTAGTTCTGTCAGCTACTTAGGATCATTAAAACCAAAGAAATCTACACAACCAAAATCCTACCAGTAATAATTATAAAACTGCTGTGAAAGCTCCTAATTTGTTAGGCAAACATTTTTAACTTTCTTAAACTTCTTCCCCCCCAAACCACTGGGGTTGTTGTTTTTCTCTCTGATGAAGAGCCACAGCTCTCTTATAAGGCAACATCTCCTCCCATTCCTGTCTCAAGGAGCTGCAAATGTGATTTCTAGCATGTATACAAAAATTTCATTTGCAGCAATCTGAGAATAAAAGACTGAACAAAATTAAATGCTGATGTTAAGAATGTGTGATACTCAACTTCAGCTGCAAATCCACAACTTCTGCACATGAGTGGACTTCTGAGTAACGGAAGATAAACTCTGCAGTTTCACCTGGAAGGGATTTCACAGTCTGTCCCTCACATGTTTTTCACCAGTGATACAGGCCCTATATGCACAAGCTCCAGTGGTCATTACTTGAGGAGCAGCACAGACCATCTTGCCATTCCCTTCTCTGAAGGGATGTGGCTGCTTAAAGAGGGCTGGCAGAACTCTTGGTCTGTATCTTCAGACAGTGGTATGTGGTTCAGTGAAAGCTTTACTAGGAAATGACCTTCCAGAAATCATTTTTTGTAAGTGTTTCAGAGTCAATTTATCATGCTGGTATTTTTTCCATGAGATAAGCCAATATCATAGTTTGTTGAATCACTCCTTAAAAAAAACAAAATTTAAGCAGTCATTCCAAATTCAGTGAATGTTCAGAGACTTGTTGAGCTTTCTATGACACAAAGTGAATACTGAAATATAGAACTTAAAAGAACCCTCGTGACAAGTGAAACACTAAAATGACTGTACAACAATTTTAGGACGAGTTAAACACTTGCTGAAATACTCTGGGACTCTACCCTGAGAATCACTTCAGTGCCAGAGCAGAATATTTACCATATTCCCCAAAGCGAAGGGACTCCCACTGCTGCCACTCCACGATGCTGCTGACAGCACGGATCCCGATGTAGATCAGCAGCATTCCTAAGGTGGCATCCAGCAAGAAGTTGATAAGGTACCTGAAAGGAAAAACAGACAAAAACCCAAGGAGTCAGGGTCGATTTTCTACAGGTTTGGGGTATTTAAATACCATGATTGATAAAAGATCTGTAAGTATATTGAGAAGCCTGAGTACTGAGAACAATCATTTACCCACTTCTGTACTTGCACTGAGCGCCTACAATTTAAATAATTTTAGAAGTCTCAATATTTTTTTCCTGTCCTTAAAGACCCCCAGACTTCCTAAAAATAGTTATTTTCGAATAACTGTTCACCAAATCTGAGTTTTAATTAACGTTGCATTAGTCAAACATTAAAATCGAGGCTGAGTGTCTGCAGAGGAACGTCGGCAATCCCGATTCTGCACGAGTCCTGCTGAGGCCACAAGAGGCTGCTGTAAGCCCGCAGCAGGAAGGCAGCAGCAGGGAAATCAGAGGTGCCAGCACCTATTCCACAGCCAGAGAGGGCTCCCGGCCCCAGGGATGCCCGAGATTTCCCAGAACACCGAGATTCTCCAGCATGCCGGGCTTACCCTGGGATGCATCCTTAACCTGCCCTCAGGACTGCTGTGCTGCTGCCAGGCAAGTCTGCACGAAATTCAAACTTAGGGATATTTTTCCTAACATAGATTTTGGTTAATGCTGCGTGATATTTTTTCTGCTATCAAGAACCTGCATCCTTGTCTGAGAAATTATCCAGTTCCACCCTGTAATTTAGTTATCCTGAGAGCACTGAATAATCTCACTCTCTTACCTGTTTTGTGACATGTTACACTTAGATTAAAAGTGGGATTTGAAAATAAAAATATGTAGATGCAGGAGAGAATGCACATGTCTTTATTTCGCCTAAAAAATGCTTTGTGTTATTTTTAATAAACAAAGTTATTTTTAATTTAAAATACTGTAATACACTAGCTTTATACACTGACAATTTCTGGCATGCTTTTGTTACTTCACTTAAATATATACTTTTGAGTTATAAAAACTGAATGAAAGTAATTTGCACCTGCCAGTTTTTAAACCTTTCAGGAAATTCTTAAAGCTATAAGCAAGGAAAATCCTACGATGATGCCTGGTATTGTTGAAACTGTCATAACTCAAATTTTATAGTTAATGTGCTAAAATAAATGCAGTGTGCCTAACAGAATGCTTTGTGGTGGGGAGAAAAGCAGTGTTCTTGCACATTTCTACCATGTAGGAGCACAGAAGGAACCAAGGAGGAATAAGGAATAAAAACTGGCTTGCGCAGCAACACAAGCATGTTCCTTGAGCTGTGTCTCTCCTTTGTTTACCCAAGAACAACAAGTGAGCAGATGCCATCGAAAGGAACTGGAGTGGTTCTAAAAGGCAAATTACTGGGCTTTTAAAAGTAATTTCACAGCCTTCACTACCAGCAATGTGGAAGCTAGTTTGAGCATGAGCCTTATCAAGAACAAACCCAAACAATTACCATTTGCTTCAGGAGCTCCTGTAAAGAGCCTGTCGGGGTCTTAGTCATAAAATCTCCAGGTTTAATACACTACAGAGAAATGCTTATCTATTTCGTCACACTGCTCCAAGCGTGACATTGCAGAATTAATTTCTGTACTAACTGCCTGGCTACCAAGCAAGATTTCCCATTTTTAACAAAATGAAAATAATACTGCAGCAGCCAATGTAGGTTTTAGAAGCAAATACAAACACAAATGATTTTTGCTAAATAACTCTGAAAGCAACTTCACTTTGTATTACACTTGCTTTACTACAGTGAACACAACTGGATATTCATTTCCTTTGGTCCCAGCACCTTCAGTAAACAAACCTGAACTGCAATGTGCATCCCAAGTCCCCATTCATTCACTGGAGAGGGACAAGTAGCAAGGCTTTGCCCTTTAGGTTTAAAATAGCTACACACAGTCCAGACTCCTGCCAGCCATGAAGAGAAGAATGCTGATCCTTGATTAACTAAGTCTAAACCACAGGTTTTTTGAAGTGACTAATTTTTACCATGAAAACTGTGATCTCAGTTTTATCTTGCCTTACTATTCACATACACCAACTCAGACCCAGAACTTCCACAAAGGCCAGTTATTCCAAAATTAAACACTCACAGTGAACAGGGGTCTTCTTCTGTCAGGTCTGATAAATAGACATTTGCAAAGTGGATGAACAACATCCCTATGGCTTGCTTGGAAGTATCTAAAAACCTATGCAAAGTAAAAACAGTTTTTAAGACACACAAAACTGTTTACAATACAGTACAGACATTGCAAATTTATGTTCATTAAAACTCCATCTCTATTATTAATTTTTTTTTCCAAATGAGAACACCAGAATAACATAAAAAGTATCATAGTATTTAGTTCTTATTTAACAATGTTTCCTTTTAAATTTTGCCCTTATTTTTTCTAACAATAACCCAAATCATATTAACTCGAAACCCACCACTGTAAGCACAAAGTCTACAGATATCCTCTTGGTATCATATGCATGATCCAAGAGCTAATCCTGACTAACTCTGGCTAAGTCTTTAATAACCTCCTGGAAACAATGAGTATCCCAGCTCTGATAGGTAATTTGGACCTTTTATGTTTATGCATTTTTAGCAAGCTTCTGGCACAGACAAAAATAAAATCCTCATCATGTGCTTGTAGGCGAACAACTTAAAAGTGACTAATGAGTCCTTTATCTACAGCATTTCATTTAAAAGCCAGCATATTTTTCACCTGGAAGCATGAAGTGGTTTCACTGAATTTTATCTACAGTGCAGAGCTTAGAACACACTGCAAAAGAATTCCAACCTTGACAATATTATCTCCAAAGCAGATGATAAAGTCAGAGAAAAAAGAGTTTGTTACTCAAGGGGAAAATATAAACCCCCACTTAGACAGTGATTCAGTAATGACTCCAGCCCTTAGCATTCTTTTTTCATCATCCTTTGCACAAAACCAACGCTTTCAGTGGATGTTTCATTAAATGTAGAACATAAGAATCATAATAAGTATTCTGCGGGCAAGAGTGTGTTTGTATTATTCAGAAAAACAACCATTTTGCCTGTTGTTTGCATGTCTAAAAAGATCTAAACACCCCAACAGATCCAAATGACATTTTATGCCTGAATTCATCTACCCTCCCTGATAACAGTCTTGAACTTCAATCTCTTCATTCACTGCATGACACAGAGAGCTGAGTGTTGGAGATGAGGCAGGAAGCCAGTGAGTTACATATCTAATCAGTACACTCTGCTATAAATAGCAATACTTGAGTCCCAGAACAAGATCCTTTGCTTAAAAATTAAGGGCTATCAGTGCACTTGTCAGAATTTCAGTCTGAGGTAAACTGTAGTACACAAAGATTTTGTACTTCTTTTTTCAATAAAATAAAGGTCAGTGTTAGTTTTGAGAGGCAGCTTTGCATGAGTGGAATTTAAACCACTGAAGTCTCGAACAAGTGGAATGGCAGCCTAACACTTACACACCAGTCTCAAAATTGGTACAGCTTATGTTGGCATTGCTTCAATCCAGAAACTTTTAAAAGTGTAGTAAACAGAAACACACTTTTTATACCTCATATTTTTTATGGTTGATGTATTTTTTATCATCCTGTTTTCTATTTTACACATAGCAGGATACCAAGAAAACATGGAATTTTATTTGAGCCCAGCTGAGATCTTCCTCTAAGCTTATGCAAGTTTGTAGATGTTATGCATCTTAAAGCTACTCTAATTTTCTGTCTTTAGGAAGAAGCACAAATTGAAGCTTTATGCCTAAGTGCACATCTCTACAGATTCCTGGAAGCGTACCCAGGAAACAGGTAGCCTGACTCAAGTATTTTGGTAACTTTTTTGGTTCCTCACTGACAGTTACCAACATCCTGTCATCACTTTTCTTCATTTTAATCATCTTGCACTAACATCATCCCTTCAATTTCTACAACATGCAAGAAGAAAACAAGTTAAGAATGAAGCATGCAGAAACTTACCATATCCTCCAGGGACGTCTTTCATGCTTTGGTTCTCTGAAGCGTTTTACTAGGGAGAAAAAAAAATATAATTGAAGACAATCAGCAGCTTCCAAAGCAACAAAAATATAGAAAAGTGAAAGCAAATAGACTTGCAGAAATGTTACAGCCTTCGATGAAATGGATCTTTCACTACTGCACTTCACCATATCAAACTCCAAGGATCCATTTTCAAAGAAACTCCCTTCTGTCACCTCTCTGTTCCTAGAGCTCCATTCTCTCACTGCCAATATCCCTCACATGAAACAATAATCCACATATGACCACCATTCCATTGGCCCGAGCTTTTATGACTGCCCATCCAGAAAATTTAATTTCCAACAATAAAGCAGGTATTAGAAAGAGCTGTTTCTTTCTCTCGCTGGAGACCCAAACCCAAATTGTAAAGTATTCTTAGAACTTGGGGCAGTCCATAATATCGGAATGAAGTCAAGTGTAGGACAAATACATTCTCTGACAACGTGTCTCTATTTTGTTGGCAAACTGAATTACAGAAGGAAAGAAGCACAGATTTTTTTTTAGTCTGATAATCCCTTCACAGAAAGGCAGACAATTTTAACATACTGGAAACAAACAAAAGAAATCAGTATTAAATAATGACAACTATACACAAAGGCAAGAGAGTAGGCAAGTTTGTCTGTTGCAGTTTCATTGCAGTTTATTATACAAACTGCTTGGGCATCTGACAGAAAGCTCCTCTCATAGCCTGCCCAGCTATCTCCATGTACTTCCACCCCATCCCTGGTCCATCTGGAAGGACTCCTGAAGGACAAGTGTGGGAAAACAGAGGGACAAGGGCATAAAAGCAGTTGCTGATGTGCAAACAGTGGCTGGTCCATATATTCACTCTGTCTGGTCTGAAGTTTGTCCCATCTTCTTAAAAAATTCCATTTCTAACTCCTTCTGGGCAAGAAAACCTTTTTCCTGCTGGGAATACACACTCAGCCCTGCCATGGGTCAGAGCTGGGGCAGCCTCACCTCTGTCAGATCTGGCCTCATATCCTAACACAGATTTATTCTTTGTTACAGCTGCAAGACACTAAATTCTTACACATCCCAAAGAACACAAACACAACAAGGTAATGTGAAACCTTTCCACTAAGAATGGGCTGTACTTCGTTCTGCCCAAATTTCAGTACCACTCACCAGTTTCTTCAACATAAGTTCTTGAAAAACAATTATTTAGGCTCTTATTTCAGAAATTACCTCTTATTAAAAAACCAGAAATATCCTTGATTCTCCTCCACCCATTGAAATTGCAGAGATTCTGGTTCAAGAGGCACAAACCATAGCAGGTATAGTCAGGCAAAATATCAACAGGTATTTTAACCTGCTTCTCCGGGTATTAGTGATGAATTTCAGTTTAACATAGGATGCTCTGTGTACATCATGCCTGCCCAGCTTACAAGCCTTTAAACCCCATTCTGGTTTCTGAATCAATCATAACTTTTTCACAAGTAAGGCAATTTTCCCCGAAGTCAACTGTCCTCATAAACCAATTAAATAAATCACCTTCAAAGTGGAGGGGCAGCACTTTCAGGGAACACCAAGCTGCCAACCTGTCACCTCACTGTCACTTCTTCTGACAGCAGAGAAAAGCTGTTTCACCCCCATGAGAAGCTAAAAAGTGACAGGACAAAAAGACTGTACATTTACACCAAAGATAAAGTTGTAATAGCAACATTTGCCAGCAGTTTTCCCTGTGAACAGCATGACATAAATACAAAACTTCTGTTAAAAATGAGCAACACTCAGCCAAGTTAACCAGCTTGTTATTTATGACAAGTCCTCCCCAGTCACACTATGGATTACTTTAATTAGTGGCACTTTTGTGTAACAACAGGAAGCCACAAAGCATCACAAAACAAACGCAAGAAACAGAAGTTTCAGCTTACTGTGGAGTTAGTGCAAGATGCTTTTCTGCAGACAAAATGGCAATAAACTGCTATGGTGTGCATGCTTTGGGCAGGGGTGAGTTCCACCCCTGAATTCTGTTATTGCTATGAAGTTGTACATTGCCCCTGGAATCCTTAATTTCTTTTAAAAATCCACAAAAATTCATTTTGGAAGAGGATATTCAAAAGCAATTCTACTAACAGCATTTCAAATTTTATCTGTACTGAGAAACAGCCTGGATAAGGTCTGTGCTTCTCTGGCCAGTTCTAGAAACACAACATTTCATTTGAGTTCACATTAAACAGGAGAGCAAGCTTGGAAAGCCTCTGCAGCTGTCTTTTTGGAATGTACTTGCTGATTTCACCACAAAAATGTATGCTCCCAAATTAAATGAGTAAAATCTTGAGGAGGTGCAACCTGATGAGCACTTGAAAGCCCAGGAGGTTCTGTTAGTCCAGCGCAGTTCCTTGCAGCAGTGTCTGTGAGTATCAGGTGTTTCTGACAGATGCAGACATTGCCAGGTACTTCTCAACATATCCTTGATGCAGAATTTGAGCCTTCCCAGTAACTAAACTGAGCAAAAACCCAGCAGGCTGCAGACAACCACACTGGTAAGCTCAGGGTCCTCAGCATGCTTGCTAGTAATAGATTAATTCTAGAACAAAAGCCAGCACATGCTTCTTACTGAATCTTTACTGGCACTTTCAGCACCTATCAAACTGGGGAGGGGAAAGCAATTTCTCGCCTTGTGCTCCCCCAAAAGCAGCCAGGATTGCTGCTCCCAGCCCCAGCCCCAGCCTCTCTTGGCAGTCTGAGCACAGACTGGGGCTGGTGCTGTGTCAGCTGACAGATGGATCTCAATCTGCCGGCTCTGCCTGCGAGGACGCGCCGCTGCTCCATCTGCTCAGAGCGCCGCGCTCGCACCGGCAGCCATCCTCCACAGTTCGTATTAATTAACTAATAACGGGCACAAGCTCGTGCTGAATTATAAATGAAGAAAGAAGGGCTGCTTGTTTATACGTTCAATGCCAGAATTTTTCAGGAAAAGGAAATAAAAGCACTTCTGCCAACAAGCATGTGAGTTGCCAGATGGACAGATAATAGATAAGCATATAAGACACAGTATTGCTAATGCAAAATTCAAGTTCATTGAATTGTCTTCCCACTTCATTGAAATTCTAGGAATAATTAATGCCAGAGTACTGTGGAAGGGTTTCTAACACATACTTTAATGTGGGAGTTTTGCAATCAGAATTTCAGAAGACTCACAGGGAAAAATAATGGCCAGAACAGAGACAAGAAATGAAATAAAACCTCTCCAAGTTGTCAATACGCAAAGCAACACTTGAAATCCAGCTTTTCTCTCTCTCCTTCATCTCCTCAAGAAGTCCCACAGGAACTGTTTTGCTGATGTGAAGTAACTTCAATACGGATTCAAGAACTCTTAGTTTCTGGATGGTTGCCCTTGTAGCAGCACAAATCCGGCTCATCTCACACCTTTGAAAAGTTTCTATGTATCATGCACTACTGCATTTCTCAGATGCAGGTTCTGGCAGTTCTCATTAAGAATCTTTATGACCCCAGTAAAGATCAAAGATTTCTCTAGCTCATTAATTTGAAGAAAAAACAAATCAACATGCTCAATGTCCTCTGCAGCTGCACTATGTCAACATTGCTCTTCTGAGGAGAGAGCTGGGAATTTCACCTGTGTTTCCAGTGCTTCTCAAAACTTTTTCAAAGATAGGTCACAGACAAAGCATGTGACTCATTCATTTAATAAACCTCCTATATATTTCTGCCAGCAGCAGAACGACAGCTGAGCTGGCCAAAGAGAAAGGGAGGAAAGTTGGTGAGGATCACATTTGCACACCACATTCACATTTCCTCACGTGCCTGGGCACTTTCAGCTGGGGCAGGACTGGACCCTTCCCACAAGTGCACGAGCCACAGGAAACAGCCACAAGTTGGAGCCAGGGAAATTCCAGGGTGAAAGAAGTAAAAAAATTCCAGTGAGGGCAATTAAATTCTGCAATAAGTTGCCCAAAGAACATTCTGCAACTGCAGTCTGACAGAGCTTGAAAATTACCCTGGACAATGCTCCAAGCAAGGGGACGTGGGCTGGCCCTGCTCTGAGCAGGAGCTGGGAGCCGGTGACATTTGGAGTCCCTTCCAAAAAAAACTGGTATTTAAGTCTAGAACTCATTTTTCTGTGATCTGACACTTCAAAAGTTCCAAGATTTGAACCACACACACATATGTGGAGGGACAGAATCTCACACTGAGAAATCTGCTGTAGTGTGAGCTTCCCAAGTAACATGTTTGCAACCAGACAGATCCTCCAACACAGCCTCACAGTGCAAGACTGCTGGGATCTGCAGGCTACTTTGGTATTGATTCACAGGATTTCCAGCATTCCTGACAAGGATTACAAGTTTCCTGTACAAGGCTGTTTGCTCACTGCGTGTGGAGTAACACTGAAGTTACACCAAGCAGTAGCACCTGAGCTTGGAATCAGATGCAGATTTTCAGATGACCACTCTCAGAGAATGGCACTATTTCCAGAACATTTGGTTATCAGACCATATGCCTCTCAAATCTGAACCTACACTTTCTAACCTTGTAAAAAACTTGTAAAGTCAACTACATACGCAGGCCAGATTTTTATTTTTTAAAATTCTATTCGAGAAGACTTTGAAAAACACTGTTCTACTTGTTAGTATCAACACTTTTCCCACAACAGTGGAACCATGTCTGTTCTGAACAAGCATATGCACACTAATAAGTCCTGAAAATTCACATGACTATGGAACGACAACTACCAATGAATTTCATGTTATTTGTGATTTTTTATTAATTTGCACTTACTTCCCTTTACTATTATAGCAAAGCCTTTAAGAGCCTTGCCTTGCCATTTCACTTTGTTCCTTTCCCATTATTTTCTTGGTAGCAGCACAGTGAGAATAAATAATTACATGAGATTACATAAAAGATTTCCCCAAAATAGAATTTTTCTTTTTAGAATTAACAGTGCAAGAAACAACATGTCCAATGAGAATAGGCTACAATGATGCCTTACAACAAATATACAGGTGTGTAAACCATATACCACTCAATTGCCAAAAGCTTTTGTGACACTTATGAGCTCAGCATCTCCCCATAATCAGAGTTAAAAAAAAAAAAGGATTTCTGTCTGCATCTGTTTTAAAAGAGGTAATAAATGTGATTGCAATAAAACACCAAAAGAACCAGTGTTTTTGGTGTGCTGCTCATTTCTCCAGCCCCAAAATGCACTATGCCCTTGGCAATTCAATTTTTGCCCTACTGCAAATTCTTCCTTCTACTCCTATGTCCCATTAGCTACATGCTCAAACGCAGGACACCCTAAGCCTGCTGCTTATTTCCCTGCATAAGAGCCCCAGAATTCTACATAATATTTCTGCTTAAGGACACAGACTTCTCCACACATGAGACACCTATACTAAAGCAGAAATTATATTGGATTAGAACTGATTTCCAGTGAAATTGCTGCATTGGAGAAACACACCAGGAACCATGGCTCCTTCATGATGAAAAAAGTTATGGAATAACTCACTTAAGGGAAAATTTTGTTCTAGTCAGTATTAGACTGACACACTATGAAGTGCACGAGCCCCCAGCTTTGCTGCCCAGCAAAAAGGATTTTTAAAACTTCTGTAAGAGAGAAAACAGCATTAGCCATGCAAGAACCCAATCCCTTCCTTAATTCCACTGTGCCCTTGGCCTTAACGATTCTGTAGTGTAATTAAGAACTGGTCCATTAAAGAAGGTCACCCGGGGAGAAACTTTTATAGAAAGCTGGACACAATAAAGTTTAATGACCCAGCCAGCTGGTTATTCAGGGACACCTCACACTAAAGATGCAGTGCCTGGACAGCCACGAGGTACCTGCAAACCACAGATCTTATCTCAGTCTCTGCTCCACTGCCAGCAGTGACAATAATGTTGTGATAAGGCAGCAAAACCTTTGTGAGCCTGACTGGAACTTTTGTCAGAGCAGAGAACAAGGGGCTCTTTTTTACTACAAAGTTAAACACACCAGTGCCAAGCATCCATCAAACCCAGCTATCTCATGACCTGGGCTCCTTTGTCTCAACACAGATGACATGAGATAACTGAAAACAAGGTGCCAGCACTGGATTTCACATTATTTATCAAATGGGCAGAAGTGCTTGCTAGATAAATGCTGGTGAAATACAGTAACTGAAAGTTACCTGTGTAAAAGCATTTACTTCCTACCTGCTTCCGCAGCCAGCTAAAAACCTACCTGTAAATTTTCTCCTTTCAAAGGTTTAGTGAGAGCTAAAACTTTATAGTCATTCTGCAGGAAATGGCTATCAAAAAGTAAAGCTCCCCTTCACAGTGCAGGGGAGGAGAGGAGAAATCATTATCAGGAAAAGAACCCAAAATACTGATGTCTGAGCTTTGGGATAAATCAGATGACTCTGCTGCTTCAGGAAAGGCAGCCAAATGCATTACAGGAGGCTGGTGAGTTTTTTTTTCCCCTAACATGTATGTACTTTAGGCTCCAAAAATTTTTCCTAAATCCTTAGCTTGTATAGATCGGCTGTGGGAGACACAAATAAATCATATTACCTGCATACAACTCAGCCTAGGACAATTTCAGCAAGACTGATCTCGTGCACCCTGGTAGCACATGACTGTGTGGCTCTGACAGATGCATTAACTTGGCTGTCAATAAAGGAAACAAATACATCTTAGCAGAGCCAGCAGCCCAGACACACCACATCAATAGCCATTGTCATGAGGCTTTTTTCCTTTTTCTTAAAGGTAAAGCTTACTTTTAAAACAACTAAACTAACCTAGCAGAGGGAGAATTGCACACAACTTCACACTTTTGATTACTAACCTATTTGCTGTCTCCCCAGAGAGAGGAGCACTTTAGAAATCATAAAATGCATCTACAACACACCCTGTAAACAGAAGGATCCAGCTCTCAGCTCTCAAAAGCCATGGCAATATGAAAAATAAAGGGATGCAAGTAACTGCTTTAAGAACTCCAAGGTAAACAGCACAAGTAGCTTAGGAAATATTTATCCAAATAATAAAGTTAAAAGTCACGATTCAGTCTTAAGAGACAGGCATTTGTTATCTTTGCATTTAGCATGCACAGCACTGTTGGGTCAAGGTGTGCTGTGTTTGAAAGTCATAATAAAACTGTTTCCCAGCACATTCAGAGAGAGAGATACATTTGCTATTCTGTTTCTTCAACAGGTATGAGATAGTTAAAGCAAAGCAAATCTAAGCTTCCTGTGAAAATGCCTGTGAGATTGGCATTGGAAAGTTGATACAGATCCCTCCTGCAAACACTTTTATATTCTGAAGCAGGTATCATTAAACAACTGCCAAATGAAAGAGCAAGGTTGCTAGAAAAACAGCTGTGCCATTCCTGTCATGCTATGCAAGCGCCCAGTGAAGACTGAAAAATACAGTCTGCTGTGTTCAAGTGGATTTTTTTTCTCTGTTAGAAATCAGAACCATTTGGGAAACATGAATTATTTAGTACAAGACAAATAGAATCAATCCATATTAATGTGCACTAAGCAGCAATTTACGATTCACAACACCATTTTCACGTACAGCATTCACAAGATCACTCAATAATACATGAAGCTTTCTGAACATTATTAGTATGACAACAGGTATCAATGAACTTAAAGTCATTCAAGCTGCTTGTTTTAAATCAGCTCTTGGGAACAGGCAGAACTCTCACAGCACAGCTCCAAACTCAATCACCATTCATTAAAATATCAAGCAAGGCAGAAACTGTAACAGTTTTAAAAGCAGAAAGCAAACCTGAAATGTAAGTTCAGATACAAAAAAGACGTAAAACGAAAACTGTAAAAACTTTGTAAAAAATGATAACACAGCAAATATGTTAAATCAAGGAGGCCAAAGGTAGATGTAAACTGTATGTTTAGAGGCCATTTAAATTCTAAAGAGCTTTCTTTACCACATTCAGTCTTTCTAGGCTGGAACTATCAGAGCATTGAACTGCAAGACAGACACTTCATACAACACCAACTGTTTTAAAAAGAACAAAAGATACACAACCTACTTTCATATATTCTCTTTGCACATGATCAAATACCATGAAAGGAGAGTCAGAGGCCAATTATGCAGACTTCTTTGATATAATGTATCTAACAACCAGGTATACACTTCATAAATTAAATTTATGAAATCAGGATGAAATCATGTAATGACTTCCACCTGCAAAAGGCTTCTTACTCCTTAACTACATCAAAACCTAATGCCAGCACTGAAAACATACTGCCATAAGTAACTCATGGTTTTAAGATTAGATGGAGGAGGGTGGGACTTACCCCCACCCCCCATAATTTTAAAGCTCCTTAGACTATTTCATCTTCTAACATTACAATTACCTTCCAAGGAAAGCATTTAAGTCCTATGTTTATAAAATAATGTAGGCTGTTAGTCACACCACCTGCCTCAAAGCAAGGAAGATGTGCTGGAAGATATTGAATAGCAGCTTCTCAAATATCAGGAAGGAAGTAAAGGCAATTATTCTAAAATGGAATTAAAATTTTAGAGTGTAGTATCTTCAGAAATTATGAGAGACAGAGGATATATGCTGGTAGTTGTGAATAGCTGCTTGTAATTTAAAAGTAATTTTTGTTCCACAGAAAAATCCTGCATTTTTGAGAAACAGAAAAAAAAATTATCACAGTGAAACAAGAAAAAGCAAGCAAAGGTTGTTTCTGTAAGTAAAGAACTTTCTCAAGGGGACTGCCTAGACTGTGCAAGATTGCTGTGGTGAACCTTATTTGTATTTACTTCCATGGGTTCATCTCTTTCACAGGCTCAGTGGAGCAATGGAGAAACCTCTCCAACAGAAGCAGCACCCAAATAAACTCCTTGTCACAAATCTTCACCTCCTGAGCACTCTGCAGCTCCCAGACCAGCTGCTCCTGAGCTTGGTACTGTCCCACCACCAGAGAAAACAAGGAACTGTGGCACAGTTCTCCTCTTCTCTCTGGCAAGCCAACATATATTAATCACCAAGAGAGGAGGAGGAATGCTTGGTCTTAGAACCTGGGGTAGCCAAAAATGTGACAGAAGACAAAATGACCAAAACCATATCAAAACATATCAAATTACAAAACAAAGTTTATTATTAAAGAGTGCAACATTTAGAGGAAAAAAATCATAAAACCCAGAAAAAAACAAGTGTAGTAACTTCCTTGTCACGACTTTCCCCTGCTGTAGCTCTGCATGCCTGTAAAATACCTCACACCTGGAACTATGAATCTGAACCTTGAACAGTGAGCTCTGAGGAATTTGAACTGTAAATCCATTTTAGCTCATTTTCATTCTCAACCTTCCTTACATATGACAACATATGTATGAGGTTATGACAACAAATAGATACAAAATGTGTGATTCAGGGTAAGTGGCAGAAAAACAGGTCTTCTGCATCATGACCATCACTGTGAACAGGTTTAGTTATCCCTGACTAAACCCTAAAATCTCATGCCCACACCACACTGCCGGCAAAGGCGGACTCATGCAAGCCCTGAGCTTGTGTTCAGTCTGCCAGAGATTTAACAAACTGAGTTTCACAGGGAATAAATTTTGCTGAGATCAAGAAATCTTTGAGAATGCAAAGCATTTCCCACCAGCAGGCATGAGAAAGCAGACCTGATTTTTCACTTCATCAACAAAATCCACACAGATAAGACCTTGTTAAATATCACTTTAAGAATGCAAACTTCATTAACCATGAAATTAATATCACCACAGAACGCAAAACTGCAGCCTGTGTGTCTGTACAAATCAGCTCCTTACAGATTTAATTATAAAACACCAGTCAGGACACATTCACTATGCACTTCAGAGTTAAACACCAGTTTAGCTAACAGTCCAGAAGTTCATCCTAATTAAGCACAGCTTCAGAGTTCCTGGATAATTTATTATTTTAATAGTTTACAAATGTCAACATAACTTATCCTTTTTCCTAAACATTTCATAATGTGAATGACATGTGTAATTATACTTAGAACAATCTTATTATGGGGCCTACAACTACATCCAGCAATCAGCTGAGTAATAAGAAAATGAAACACTTTCTGAGTCAGCAAGACAAAGTAGGGCATCAGACCTAATGAAAAGAGACTTAGAGATTGTAGATTATTTGTCTAAATTGATGCCTTATTTTCCTTGTCTTAACTTTTACCACTATGGTATTTCAAGGATAGTTAGTGACACTAAAATATTAATAACCTGACATGATCAGGACATGAGGACCAATAAAGTGCTATTACAATCTATGGCAACTAAGAATTGGACATCTTGAAAGCAGTTTTAATAAAAAAAAACAGGTTATGTCCTTCACTTAAAAAGCATCATTTTCCAACCCTATTATTACATGCTTTTGCACAGCATGAAATTTGTCAGCAAGATGTGCCTTTTTCTGGAGATTTCACAATGGACAGAATTTATTCCACATAGATTTTTCATATGTTAAATAGTAATACAATATTAGCATGGCAAAAGAAAGTAATTTACTTTGCTAATTCAGCCAGGGTTGGATTTCTTTTTTCTGCTACAGCTCGTAGTGCATCTCCTGTTTGTCTCAAACACAGCTCGGGATGTCACAGAGGCACTGGAAGGGCTGATGATTTATTTAAAGCAAACAAGCAGCAGCAATGCTACATGGCTGCAAGCGATACCTCACCATCTGGGGATAGGGAAACACTGGATCATTGTAAGGCACAATTTACTTGGCCCTGACCAAAGTGACCTCCCAGGGCTTTTCCAAGTCCTGCAGCTACAAGCAGACACTTAACCTATACAACAGCTACTGCAGTGCCCTGCGATACCAATCGTCGCTAATTGCCACGGAACGGGCCTGAAGGAGGAAGAGAGTAACACACATTCATTTCCACTGCCATCACGCCGTGCTGTTTCCTGCCTGGCCCGCAGC
>NW_005054339.1:2039395-2045380 GCF_000277835.1 Geospiza fortis | reverse complement strand
GGCCCCGGAGCTGTCCAGGGTCCTGCCCCGACCCCGCCAGTCCCGCTGCTCCCCCGGGAGCTTTGGGCACTTCCTACTTCTGAAAAATGCTCTCCCGAACGTCGCCCTCCAGCACAGTTCAACAGCACATCTTGCTAGTGTTCCTTTACCTGCAGAGACCCAGCCCCGCTGCTGCGGTACCCCAGCGTGCTCCCTGGACTCACTGCAAGCACACATTGCAATGCCAGCTCTGCATGTACCGGGCAAGCCACTGCGGGAACCCAGAACATCCCTCTGATTGTCCAAGACCCCTGCCAGGGGGCTCAGAAGCCCTGGCACGGAGCCCAAAACACCTGTGGGTTTGATTATGACCCGTGGAGCAAATTACCAACCTTATATGAAGATCAGCAAGCCACAACAGTATAGGTAGAATTACAGTGAAGTTATTATGGGGTGGAAAAGGAGATTTTAGGGATTTTGGTATGGGGGTTCAGGAGGCAAGATGGAGGGAACTGGGAGTGTCCAGCCCTACTCCTTCTTCTTCTTGGCCTCCATCTTCTGCTGTGATGTTGGCACTTTACAGATTGGTCTAGAGTAGAAGCTCACTGTCTAGTAGAGGTGATAGGTATTGGAAAGTAATTGTAAAAACTGTATAAGTAGTTTTTAGTATAAAGACATAACACCGCCCCGGGGGCAGGCAGCGTGCCTGGAACTGTCCTGCTGGATGGAACTTGGCAGGGCAGGAGAGAAATTTTTTATAGATAAGAAACAATAAACAACTTTGAGACCGAGAACTGAAGAGCTCCGACTCATTCTTCAAGTGCTGGGCTGGGAAAAGAGACTTTTGACAATCTTGGGGTCGCAGTGACCCGAAAAGCGCCGAGAAGCCACTAGGAGCCTGCACTTGTGAGAGCTCTAGGAGAATGAGTAAAGTGCGTTTTGCACCGTGCCTGCGGTGTGCAAGCACAATGCTGTTCGTATTTTCACAACTAGGAAAGCTCCCATTTGTGATTTGACACTTTTGAGACAAGTTTTAATACCGGACACAAAAAGGACCCTGCTGAGGGGTGCTCAGGGATTCATGTGAACATTAACTGCATCACTCACAGCAAATACATTCAAGGATGCAGTATTAGCAAGTCAGAATAATATATAATCTTTTGAAGAAATGCTTTTATTAATAAAGCTAGCAGGCCACTGCTCAGCATCTCAGGAAATGCCATGCATAATAAGCTAGTTGCTGTTACTCAGGTCTGTATTCCACTGCTGATGTTACAGGCTATCAAATTTTCATATTTTCTAAGCCTGCTCAAGCAGAAAGAAAATTGCTATAGAAAACAGCTAAATCATATGGTTTAGACCTTTTGTATCCATTAGCTTATTTTATGCTTTTTTCTTAAAGGCAACTAGAATTACCTTTAATTCCTTCTCCCTAGAACATTATTCCGGTAAAATTACTCATTTACCTTCATGTAAATATGAAATAATTCCTCTGAAAAGCACATTTTTGCTAAGGCATTTCAAATTTTACTAAATTACCTACTAAGATAGCTTATTGTGTGAAGAAACATTCCTTCTCCTTGGACAGCTTTTTAAGTGGGAAAACCTTGCTGTAAAGTTCACTGGCATTAAGGATGTAGTTTTTCAGGTATTTCCTTTAAGGTTCTGTAAGCAAAGAGAGCACCTTACAATATATATAGAGTATCTTTTATTGGAATGGTTACTTTTTGTTCATCTGTGACTCAACAGCATACCACCTACTGGGTTATTCACTGCACCTGTACCCAATCATTCCACTTTCGTAAACCTTTCTCAGCCTGAATACAGACACAAACTGTAACAAGGCCACAAAAAGGGAACAGACTCCCACACTCCGATCTCCTTTACAGCATATTTGTCTTTTCCTCACAGACAGACACAAACCTTCTACCTGCAGAGAATCGACTCTATTTCAATAATTCATCATACAACTCACATCTCATTTCTCAGCCATTCCTAAGTAGCCCAAAACAAACATGGCCACACTCTGATAAGGTACCAATCTTCTGGCAAACAAGCTTAGTAAATAAACTACTTTAAACAGTTTGTCAGACAGGGTAAGGGGATGGGCAGTGGCTTTTCCCCCATGCCTTTCCCAGGTTTGGGTAATAAAAATGGAGTTATTTAAACCTCCATCTAATGTCATACATGTATGAGAATACTGTGCTAACATCCCTCTCTTATCATGCACTACCAATGAAAGCCCAACTACACAATGCTCAGAAGGTGCTTGTAGTTACAGATAGAACACATGGTATTAAACTGAAGTATTTAAAACCTGCTTTGTGGTATCAGGAAATAAACACAAACATCGCACCAAAGAACCTCAAACACCTAAGGAACAAAGCTATCATTTTAAATCAAGATCCTGTAAAATAAGATACAAATAGGATAGCAGCAAACTTTGAAAAAAATATTATCTTTGGCTTAGTGACCTGTAGCATAAACATGCATTTCTTCCATCAAAGGAAACTCATTAAGACTTCCTGTTATGAAGTGGCTTGGCTCAAACAAACCAGGGTGAAAAACAAATCCATACGTAAGGCAGGAGGGACAAGAACAAAACCAAGCAATACACTAAAAACCATCACGCTAACAGGTTTGAGAGTCAGTGAGCAGAGTCCAAGAGGGCTGCCAGTCCAAGCAGACTTGCCAAAATCAGGTGGATTTTCATCAGTTAGTTCCCTTGGATAGGGAGTGAGAGCCTGTGGTCAGAAGAGACCCAAGAGAAGTTGTCACACCCAACTTCAGTTCAGCTTTTCCTGTACTGGAACCTCTGCAGCATCTGAGTGAAACTGTTTCACACATCTTTAGCCTCACAGCTGAGCAGTAAAATTAATTCATACTAATTAAACACAACAGGTGGGCTCTGATAATATTAAGTAAATTCACTACTGGTTCAGACATCAGAAAAGGACCTCCCTGCACATGCTTCACATCAAGAACAGCAGGGTACAATCTGGAATCAGAGACACTAAGGAGTGAATTTGTGTGGCCTTAAAACAATAAAAACCACATGCAAACTTCAACTCTTTTAAAGGGAGATAGGGAAGCTCCCATATAAACTCAAGATAGATGATCACTAGGCTAAAGCACCTTCCACAAGAAAGAGGTTAGGGGTTGTGACAGGTTGTATCTGAATCTGGAAAAACCTAGAAGGAAGTTATTAATTTAAATGGTAAGGTGGGGTGAGTGGGAGAAACTGATCCTCCTTCCCTGTGTGTCAGAACAGGGAGTCAAGAACTACAAGGAAAAGGAAACCTAGGAATTAATGTCAAATGAACATTTTGTCAGCTCAAAGTGAGAAATTCAGCATTCCTGTCACTTCTTGGTTGCGCCCATTCAGTAGTGGGAACACACAAGGTAGGCTGTAATGTGCCTGGGCTAAAAGCCTTTCCCACCAGTTTCACAAGACAGACACAGCAGGGCAGCTCCCACACTTTCCCTGGCAGAGAGCCACCACATTCTCCACAAACTAAAAACCTGATACTTAACACATTTTAGCCCTTCAAATATGAAGTTTGAATTATATAATTCAGGCAGGTCAGCTGACAGCACAGCTTTACAGCAACTGAACAGGGGCATGAACAAAAAGGTGGCAGACCGTGGTGTCAGATCTTAAATAATTTTGCTTTCAGAACAGTCCTTCAGTTCTTTGTAGATGAACATCCTGCAGTGAGGCACAGAAAAGGTCCTTCTGCTCTTAGAGCTTACATTTAAAAATATTTTCTTTTTCCCACTGAATGCAAGCATAGTAAAATTTGTCTAGAAAAGGGCACATCTGGGTCAGCCTTTGATTTAGCCACTTACCAAAATTTCTTATTCTTTACATGTCAAATCAAATATTTTTCAAAGAAAGACAGTTTCTGTGCATAAAGAGCAATTGTGCAATGTATCCCTGCTGCCATGACTTTAATTTCTTTTACTACAGAGGGCTCAGTACCATTAATCACAACTGAAATATTAGAACATCTCCTTCTAGTGCTTCCTTTCAAAAAAAAAAAAAAAGAAGACAAAAGACAAGTGACTTCCTCCTTATTAAATTTAAATACCAGACCAGTAAGGCAAGAGCTGGAGAAATGATACAGCTGCACACAGAGAATTACTGCTGTTCCAAAGGGGCCTGACTGCAGTCACAAATCTCAAGCAGCCCTTGCCTACAGCCACTTGTTCCTCTCTCTGTGCCGGACAGCTTCAGGAGCAGAGCTACTCCAGCTCAAATGCAAGCAGTCCTGTGATGCAGCTCCAGCAGCTGTGTCACTGCTCCTGCCCCAGCAGCCTGGGGACAGGAACAGCTGTGCAGGTGCCCAGATGTTTGCTGAGGTCACACTCCTCCCTCCATGCTCAGCCACAAGTTCCTGCTTTTCTGTCACATCTTACCTGTCACAAAAAGCCCTATTTGCTGAGGAAACTTTAAAGGGTTTGGAACAACACACTACGTGGTTTGCATATGACATAAAAAAGTGTCCAGGGGTGACTTTATGATGCTAGTGAATAGAAACATGCAGAAACAGCTATCATAAAACAGAATTTTGCCCCTAACAGAGAGAGAGGTGCTCTTGTACCAGTGTAACAGGCCCACCAGCTTCTCTTCCTGCTCAGGGAGAGGCACAAAATACTGTGGAAGAGAATGTGGCTGGCAAAGATGGGACAAACAAACCTGTCCTGATTTTGAATATTCACTTTTAAGAATGATAAGTAATGTTTTTGCTCTAGTCTGCTTTGGACACAGACTCCTTTCTCACCAGCACATTGTGAGGACTGGCTGCCTTCCACTCCCTTCTGCCACAACTGCATCAACAGACTCCTCCCAGTTCATGGTTTAACAGTTCCTAACCCAAGTCAGAAAGTGCAGCCAACAACAAGGTTTTCATTTTTCTACTCCTTACTTTTTATAGTCGCTTTTTCTTCTCATCACTTAGTCCAGTGTTACTGTAATATGCATAAAGATACTATTTCCAGAAAAAGATACCATCCCGACAACTAACATCTATAGTTCTTCACGTTTTGATGCCCAATCTATAAAAATTACCTTTAAATCTAAAACCAACACTGTGTACTCATCACCTACTTACACAGAGGTACTTCTGTTTAGAAACTGCTAAAACTTCTAATTATGAGGCTGCTGTCACTGACCAAATGCTACACTGCTGATTACTGCTGCCCTTCAGCCACAGGGTGACAGCTACACACATAGCTTTTAGAAGAGCCATGTAATTGTCAATAGCGACTGAGACACTAAGGCATGCAAATATAATGTGGTAGCAAATGTCTGAGTTAACCATAATGGTATGACAGCAGCATGAAAAGGCATCAGGGCAATTCTAATGTAAACAGGATCTTAGTCTTTAGATCAAACTATAAAACATGTCCCTGATGTTCTCTTTTTCCTCTCCCAGTTTTTGCTACCAGCAAGGTCACAGTCAGCTGAGTAATGACAGTAGGCTTCCTTTCCACTCCTCCAGCCAAAGGATACTAACTAGACCATGGCACAGAGACAAATCCACCAGAATTGTTTCACGTTGCTGTGACTCCCTCCCACAGGGCTGGAGCCACCAGACCTTCCTTGCCTTTCCACCACAATCAGAGAGCAGTGCCAGGAGTGCTGCCCATCAGCTGAGCTCCGCCAGCGGCCACACAGCTCTGGGGCTGCTCCAGCTCCCAGGATTGGCCCTAGAAGGAAGCGAGGCACGACCGAAACAAGCGTGACTTTGCTGCTGGTGACATGACAGGGTAGGTGCACCTGCAGCAAAACTGATCAGCCAAACCCGTGACTTGTGTACATCCCAAACCCGAGCGGTTCTGCACACACCGCCTCCTCCTGCTGGCAGAATCCCAAGCAGAACACACACCCACCCAATAAATTCCACCAGCACGGGTACGAGCATTGGGAAGGCAACTTTAAGAAAGCGAAAGGACCTGAGCCAACGCCTCTAAGGCCTCCCCGCTCCAGCTCATCCGGCACCC
>NW_005054339.1:2027862-2038815 GCF_000277835.1 Geospiza fortis | reverse complement strand
AGCATCCACACACCGGCTCCAGCATCCACACACCGTCTGGCTCCATCATCCATACACCTGCTCCAGCATTCACACATCCGCTCCAGCGTCCACTCCTTTTCCAAACCGTGCCACAGCCCTGAGGAATCCCCGGGTAAGAACCCACAGCGCCGGAGGCTTTGCTTAGCCCAGACCGCGCAAGGTCAGGCAAGGCTGCTATTGCCCTAGCAAGAGCAAAGTATGACCTGGGTTCTTTAGCAAAAATCTTTCATCCTTTGTAAAGGGCACCCGCGGCCCAATGGATTAAACAGAACATGTCAGCACTTTCATTTGGAAAACTGTGAAACTGGACCTGTTGGCCAGTGAGCCTTGACTGGCCCCGTTGTGCTGTACCCCTCTTCATCCTCACCAGCCACAACTGCATCAAGTTTAGGCTCTTATTTTTAGTGCAGGATCAACCCAGGTCACGTTGCATTTTACTGCTTTCTTACCCAATCTCTTTAATTTCTTTAAATAATTTAAAATCCCTGTCTAAATATGAATTCGCTTATAAATATGACCCAGAAAGCACATGTTTAAGTCTATCAGAAAGCAAAGCCAAGCACATGAATTTAAATTTAGTTCTTTAAATAACATTTGTTGTGTCTACATCACAAACCTACCTATGTGACTGTCTTTCCTGGCAGGTGATGCCAAACAGTGGCACACGACAGTGATTTTTCTGATTTTTAGATTTTTTCATAAATGTCTGGAAGTTCCAGCTAGAAAAAGAAATGCTCTCTGACCTAGAGAGCACACAGCCAAAATGCTCTGTCCAGTGCCTCTGGCCCCAGGTCAACACTCTTCTGCTCTCAGCTGCCAAAAGCAAGAGCTCAGGAAAGCAAGTAGTTACCTAACAGAAAAGACACGGACTAAAGCAGGTTATTTTCTCTCCCCCTTGCACTGAGTGGTAACAGCCATCAAGCACTGCATTTGCAACCTGGGCTTGACCTATTTGCTTGTGGCCCAGGGTGGTTTTTTAACTTTCACAGCTGCTGCTGAACATTAGACATCCCACAGACGTACCTGACCTTAACCCCAATACTGGTTAAAGATTTACCCAGTGCTATTTACGCACAAAACCTATGTTTCAGACATGAATCTGGAAACATAACTCAAAGGGCTTATGCCTCATGTTACTCCATATTCCATGCTTTAAACCAGATCATTCCCCCAAAATGCCTCTTCAAGGGTTTAATTTCATCATGACTCCTATAAGCCCTTCTGAAACCTGTGGCAGACAAATCACTGCCTCCTGCTATGTACTGTTCACAAGCCTTCAGATTTCTCTCAAGCAGACAGTGCTCTGTGAAAGCAAGGAGAAGATTTATGTTAAATCCTACTTATTTATAGAGGTCTAAAGACAGTGTTAAGCAAATCAGTTTCATCCCACTCCTATGCATTTTCTGCACCCAGTGTAAAATCAGCTCAAGGTAACTGAAGTGCAGCCAAGAAACAAGCGCTGAGTACAATCTGTTGGAATGCCAAGTAAGGAAACAAGAACTTTGCAAGGCAAAGTTTTCTGAAACATCTCATGTTATCCAGAGGAAGCAAAGCCAGCCTGTTTTAAAATTTCAGCTTGCTGGGGTAGCACTAACCTTTACAAAACCATCCAGGAGCTGCAGCATCTGCAAGGTTTGCAGTGGATTGTCTCAAGCATCTTCCAAGGTTTGAAGAAGGCAATAAAAGAAAATTACTCCAATTTGTAGGTCCTGTCCTCAGCTCCTGTATATTAATTGGATTCAGCATCCTGTGAAACAAAACCTGTTACCTTAGAAGAAGCTTTGCGAAAGAGGACTCCTTCATTTGAAGGGACTGAATAAACCCAATCAAGCTCTTCAACATGAAGCCTCTCCAAGTGGTATTTATATAGCTTGCATTTACCTTTTATGCAAGCAATGGAACATTCCAGACAACTTTCCACAGTCTTCCAAGATGGAAAATTGCTCATGGTCAGCAGCAGTATTTATGATATTAATACCAAAGCCATCAGTAACAGTTTAAGTATCTTTTTTAATTTTCTTACAACCACTTAAAACTGTCATATAACACAAACTTTTGTACACTATTTACAGACAAAACAAGTAAAATATCCATCCAAAATATTTTTTAAAAAAATCCTTTGATTAAATTGTTACACCTGCTCAAACAATGGTGGGACTTAATAGGCATATTTTCTTGTGCATGTTTCTCTTCCATGTAGTACTTCAGTCTCACTGCATATATATTTTTTTCTTTTAAAAGATAAAGAAAGATAAAACAAGCAGAAGGGACACAACACAATATGCATTTAAATCTTTGTTTAAGAACAAGCAGCTAATTAAAAAAGGCAAAATACAGGAAAAGTGCATCAGTTCCAATGAGTTAGTATAAGAAAGAGGCCCACAGGTGTGGAGCTGGCACCCTTTTGGGTAGAGATTCCTAGAAGACCTCTGATTGTCTATAGACATTATTTAAAATTTATTTTAAACAGAAATAAAAAAAAAGAAATTAAAAAGGAGAGGAGAAACATGACACCTCCAGATATTTATTTTGTTTGTTTTGCCATGAGATTTCTTGGAAACTGGTGCTCAACAACTTTCAGAGTGGGTGAGAATTCCTTTGTGCCCAGAGCTCAGTGCTGACCTCGTGCCATGAGTTGGCCCTGAGCCCCAGGGCTGCTCCCCCTGGTCTGTGCCAGGCCAGGGCTGCCATTGTTTGTGCTAAGTCACTCAGACCCACTGCCCTGGAGCTCTGTCAGCACAGATCTGCTCACTTCCATGGCTTAAAGCTGAGCCAAACTCTGCTGGCTGGGCACCTGAACTGAGCAACTTTGTCTTCTCATCCAAAGTCCATTTGCATGTCTGGCGCATTTCAGAACAGATACCACCAAAATGACCATGGAGACAAAGTGTCACTAACCTTAACTCATTTTTGTTGTGTTTCATACAGATTGGTATTTTGGTTTTACTGCAATAAAAGAGGCTTGTTGTCTCTGGTGTTCCCAAGTCCCATTGCAATCCTTCACCCAAAAGGCTGCCTTTGAAAACAAGGCTACATGCATGTTTGGGGAAGGGCAGCAGCACTCTGAAACAAGGGGTCAGCACACAATCCCTTGGAAGGGGAGCCTTCATCCTACATCTGAGGTCTCCTGACCCAGCCTATGTCTTTGTGCTTAGTTACTTTTAGGTAATCTGAGCTCACATTAGGCAGTAACCAGGCTGACACTTTGTGACAGGACTGGTTAAGGAGTAGCTTTGTACAGGATCATATTTTTGGCTTTCTGGTAAGGCTACTTCATCTAGTAACAACAGATTTGGTCCAAAGGTATTCAGTCTCCAACTTGAGCTCGATAGTTTTGAAGCCTATTCCATTACATTCAAAAATCTCACAAGCCACTGGGCTTTCTGCCAACAAAGCACCAAGGCTTGTACTTCATACAGAAGAATGGAGTCCTCAGTCCAGTTGCCTGTAAATATATTTACACTTCTGTGGACCTAGCAGCTAAATACTCCTTCCCTCCTTTAAAGCATCACTGGAATAAAGAACAAACACTAGCAAATCCTAAAACAACAACAAAATACTGCTAAAAGTTGTGACAGAGAATGTAATCTTTAAAACCATTCCCAAACTCTGTATGTACTGTTTCCATTAACCACAGGAGAGACTGCAAACACTCCTGGAGTTCTATACAATACAGAAATTAATCTGCCTTTTATTTCATTCCTCAAAGAGGAACTTTAAGGATATTTGTTTAGAGATAGGAAAAAAGTAGTCTTCATTCACCAAGATCAGTGCTGTACCTCTCCTCTCCTGGAAGGACTGCTTTCAATTTAGGATGGACTGCAAGCTGCTTGTGCTTTGGGAATAATTCTACCACATTAAACCTCCATGGCATTTTTGGATATCAAATACTTCTCTGTTACAGAATCCTTGAGTTGGTGCAGAAAGCACACAACAGTGACCCAACAAAATCCTCCTGCCTAACAAGGCTAAGCTTAGCCCAGTCAAAGTGGCACCACCAGGTTTCTAAAGCTACAGTGTGCAAACCCAAGACTGCACAATGCATATGAAAACATGACAAGCAAGAACACAAACCCTCAGTGGGTCAAGCCAAGGGTAAACTCCTGTTACCAGCCACATTAACAGTACACAAGGCTCAGTGGAGAGTTAATTTTCTTGTACTGGAGACATTTGTTAAGACATCAGTGCCTTTGTCCTGGACTCCAGCTTTGTTGTACTGTATGGTGAATTATGTGCTACAGGACAGCACAAACCCCTGAACCCTAATTCTGCAGTCCCAGTGATTTCTGATGGTGAAACATTGCTGTCATCCAAATCCAAGATTCAGCCACCAGCTACACAAAATCCAGTTTTGAAGAAACAGTGACTAAAGCAGCACGTGAGCTCATTTCAAGTCATACTGGAGTAAGATGAACAAGTGCAGTTGTGTCATCTGCCACGCATAGAGAAAGAGGAACTTGAAACAGAGTCAAGTAGAAACACCATCCATCAAGATAAAGCCCCAATTATCCCTTTTAAATCCAGCAATAAAACAGAGTGCATTTTTTTTCCAGGAAACAGAGTGTACAGTACCCGTGTGCAGCATAAAAACATTTCACAAATAATGAAAACATCCCTTTTGAAAATCTCAACAAAAATAGATCCCATTGGGACCAGACTGTCAGTGCCTCCCAAAACAAGGCAGAAAAATCCAGCCTATAAAACATGCCAAAGGTGACCAGTGAGTCTCCCACCAAGGGCTGAAACTGCTGACTGCTTTATTTACTGAGAAAAAGAGTATGACATTTGTATTTAAAAACCCAGGCACCACGTTAACAGGTCCACCAAATGACATGTTCAGCTCTGTTCTCTCCTGACAACTACTTAAAAAGACATCTATCTGTCCAAGGGGAAAGGTGAAAGCAACATCTCCTGGCTATGCTGCCAGGAGCAATCCTGCCAGGCATCAGGACAACAGAACTCTGGGAATTCTACTGCACTGACCCAAAAGCATCATCTTCCAGCCCAGAAGTTCTTGGCTGGTCAAATTTCTCAAGACAAGATGCTGACAGCAAAGCAGCAGTGTTTCTTTAGAAATTTTTTCAAGCCTAATGGCTTATGAATGAGTTTGTCCTAAGGGACTGGAGTACAGGCAAATGATCTAAGCACAATATGAAGAGCCAAAACATCAATTTATTGGCCACATATCTGGTGTAAGGAGGAAAAAGGGACACTTTGATTTCAACTTAATTTTGTCTTCACACTCTGCTTACAATGTGGGAGAAAAATTGTCCTAGCAACACACTGCCCTCCCTCAGAAATATTCAGCTAATAAATAATCTGACATTTTGATTCTGGAACAAAAAAAAATCTGATTTAATAATTGTGTGAATAGTTCTGCCTTGACTAGGCAGTTACTCTAAGGGGCAAAAGCAACCAGCCCCAGTCACCAAGCTCTGCTTTTCACTGGAGGCAGCTCCCCCTCAACACCAAGGTGGCAGGTAAAGTGAATCCTGCAGCTCACAGCTTTGGAATGGCCAATCACACTGGGCCTAAGGGACACTCCAATCATTCCATTTGACCAGAGTAATCCCTGTTCATCAGAACCCAATAACTGCATCCTTCCTAAAGCCACTCCTGCAGTAAGCACCTTCCTAACTCACATGCATTCATAGGCCAGGGGCTTCCTGCAGAGATGGATTTGAACAGGACATAAAGGAGCAGAGCTGCACACATCCAGCTCCTGCCTGTGCTCCTCCAAACACTCTGAGAACAGGCAGAGTGAATGAATGCAAGCCAGCTGAAACTCAACACTGATGTGATGCAGATCTTGAGCCTGATGCGAGTTTCTCCATAACTTTAATGGAAAGTAACATAAGCCCTGTTACTCCAAGTGTAAAGCACTGGCCTACAGCAAGTGGCTGATTGGGTTTTATTACCATGGAAAATTAAAATCAGCAGTTAATCCTACTGTGAGTCTACTGATGGAACTAAGATGTCCCACTGGTCCTTTTCCTTTTCTGTAATAAAAGGACACAAATCCCTTGCCAACTCACCAAATTTTCATCAAGTCTGATCCTGAGCATCTTTAGATAGTTAAAAATACAAGTCAAGCTCATAAGAGTATCCAGAATGCAAACACTGGCAGAGCTATGTTGCAGTCCTCTATTGATTGCAGTTTCCTTAGTGTATTCTCTAAATAGATGTTCAGGTAGCAAAGCAAAAGTCTGCTGACAGGCTCTATGTACATGGCCCAATTGTTTGCTAGAACAAAAAGGAAACAACTTCATACAATAAAGAAACAAATAAAAATCTGACAACCCAAATATAGAAAATGCAGAGGCACTTTCTCTTTCCTTCTTTATGTCCTACAGCCTGCCTGTAAGAGAAGTGCAAAATAATTCCGTTTTCTGACATCTGAAAAAAAGGAAACATCCAGGTTATGCCTACAGAAGTTTCAGCTAAAGCTTTGGAACAGAAGCTGACATTGGTTTGCACTCTGGACATGCCCACAGAAGCCAGACTGCTGTGCAGCCACGGAATACGTGTCCAGAAAGAGCAGTTCCCTCCCTTTTTAGTTCATCACTTCTACTGTTCAGGCTACAGAGGTAGTAAAAACAAAAGCAAAACCAACAACAGTGAAACAAACCAAAATAAAACAAAAAACTTCAAAAGGAACCACACTCTTGCTATACTGTACATTCAGAACCCTGTGGCCACATTGTTGTCCTAACAATGAACAAATTCATTAAAAATCTCAACATTAACACACGAATGTGCAAAGAACACATTCCAAAGTCAGTGCTGTGGTAAAGCAAGTGTTCATCCACAGGGAGGGCAGGGGATTCTGTGAAACATCAGGAACAGAAAGGTTATTTCTGGCAGCCTACATGCGAACGTAAACAGGATCTGTTTCTCCTTTTAAAGTTCCGTGCCAACAGAACTATTGAAATGCCATTTCCCACAAAAGGAGACTTTTCTGTCATCATTAAAAAATACATTAAAAAAAGGGAACCATAGAGCAAGAGACTATTGTGTTCCCGAGCTGGCAGCTGGTAGAGTAGCCCCTGTGTTTGCATTGGCATTTTGCTCCAGATGTTGTCTTCCTTCTGTTGAAATAGAAAAAATTGAGGCTGACACACACTTCTAGGTCACCAGGGCCTCAGTTTAAGTTCATTTGGCTTTACTTGCTAGAGAAGAAGGAGCATGGTTTTGTAGTTGTGCTTCAAAGGTCCACTTCAACTTGGCTGCTCCTCAGTTTGCAAACTGCTGGTAGAAGGCAAGTTTGACCCTCTCAATGTGATGGCAGAGTTTAATAGCTGGTCCAAGCTTCAAGTCCATGCACTCCTGAACAGTGGGCAGGGTCAGCAGCAGCAGTGCCTGGCCATCGATTTCCTGTCAGAAGACAAAAATTCCAGAGTGACTTTGTTGTTATTCTCCCTGCTCCTTCAGCTTTGACTTGCTGTAATTTCAGATTTGTGATCATTTGTGAATTAGATGTTTCTTTCATGTTCCCCCAGGCAGCTTAAAAATCTCTCTCCCACACAACAAATTAACTTCTTTCTTAAAATGCCAGCTCAAATCTACTGAGGCACAGACTCTCAGGAGATTCTACTGTAAAAAATACAACCCAACAGAAGAAACCAAGGAAATTTCATGCAGAAAGTAATTTTAACCAACCACTGCATCTTTCTGTAGAAATAGAGGTTCCACAAGGTGAAATATATCTGCAACATCTACCACCACAAACCACCCCAACCATTAGTTCTAATAGCACAGTTTTAATAGACTCTGGTTTTATGGCAAAGTTTAACCAAGATGCAAATAAAATGTTGACTTTTGTCATGGTGCTTTGTTGTAGGCATTATTTGTAGTTTTAAGATTCAGATGCTCTGCAGACCAAAATATCCTCCCCCACAGTAGTGAGAAACCTGAAAAATTCTGGTCATTCCCTGAACTCTCAAACTGCTGCAGGTTGCCCAAGTTGTTTATTTCCTCACAACCCTATTAAAAAATTATTTTTCTGACTCCTTAGGGGATAAGAAGCCAAGTGACAGATTCAACATTCAACAGTCAGAAAATGATACCTGATCAAGGAAAATCCTTGCCAGGGGAGCACAGTCAGTGGATTTGAGGAATCGTACCACATCAGCCACGCTCCATTCCAGAGGGTTACTGTCCAGCTGCAGCTTTTCAGCAACTTCCATCTTTATGTCCTAGACAAGCCAAAAGAATTCCCAAAATATCACATATGCTTAGTCTTTATTACAGTCCTACAACTCAACCATAACAAACATGAGGGATTTTAACTGTTCTGTAGAATTTTCACAACGCCCTTCACGACAAAACAGAGAACACACATATTGTAGTTATTACCCCCAAGATTTTGGTGCTTGCTCAGCCTGGAGCAAGCCAGGGCAGAAATCTACATTCCAAGTTACCTTTGGCGAAGGAGGTTTGTTTTCATCATCAGAAAAGGAGAAGGTCCTGAGCTTCCTCTTCCGCTTGTCTCGGTCCTGAGCCAGGGAATGAGACAGTTCACTCTGGGTGGGAGATGATGACAAGGATTTTTTCTCTGACACCTCTGATTCTTCAAGCAGCTCATCTTGGTGCTCTGAGGTGCTGTCCTCAGTCAGAGACTCTTCATCCACCTCATCCTGGTCATCCTCCTCTTCTGCCCCACTGCCCTGAAGAGTTAGGAGAAAAGAAACAAAGCAGCTGTAACCCTGAAGTTACAAGGAACTAACGTTTGCTGTTTCAAATGAAGCAGTCAAAGATCACGTCCCAGATCCAGGAGCACTGTCCTACCTGGGGAGATCCAGCTGGAGTGTTATCCACGGACGTAGAAGAACGTTTTTTCTTATGAACAAAGAAGTGTTTTCGTCTCTTCCGTCTCTTATTTGGTTTCTTCATGGCTACTTCCAGGTTGCTGTGGCCACCCGGGGGCCGACCTATCCGCTTGTTTTTCCGCTTGCCATAATAGTGTGCTGCCAGGACAGAAGGAAGGAGCACACTGTTGAAATGCACCTTCAGGGTCACTAGTTATGCTTGCCCCTCATCAGGACTGGAAAATCAGTAGAAGGACACTTCCCAATAGGAACCCCAGTTCTGCAAATCTTCAAAATCACTATGTTTGTATTTTCCACTTCTGTTTGGTTTAAGGAACAAGAGTTACTGATAACTTTTGTTTGCCCTGTAAAGATTTACTTCATCTCTGGGAAGCCTCCAAATGATCCTACTTTATACAAAAATTATCAAAGATTCGGTCCAATTTAATGGTGCTTTTTATGATGATTTGTAGTTTTTAAACATGGCCTCAATGCACTGTTTGTTCTCACAGTGTTAAATGGTTAAAGGCAGTCTACAAAAACCCTAAAAACTAAGAAAAGAGCTTAAAGGTGTTACATTTTTTTCCCCACCACAATTTGGTAAAAGCAATTATAATGCCGCTTAAACTACAACATTAGTCAGCTCTTGTCCCAAAAGTTGTTTTTAAAAGATAAAGTTTTAAGCACACAACAGAAGTTAAGCCATGGTTCTACCACTTAATTCAGAATTAATATTTTCTCCCCTACACACTGGAACATGAATATTTTGTAGGCCTCTCTATGCAGTGCTTGAGCTGCTCCTTCTGGCATCAAAGCCAAAAGAAACTAAAATATAACACTCCAAACTCCACCTTGGTGTGGATCAGGGAATACTCACTGTATTTTGTCTTTGTCAGGACAGAGCAGTTCTCTGAACACTTATCCAGCACCATCTGAGGGCCAAAGAGGTTTGGACAACATTCCAGCTTGATGCAGGTTTTCCTGCAGAAGTCTGCCACCCGATCTGCCGTCCTCACAACCTCCACAGTCGCACGGTAGCTCTTGCCTTTGTACCTAGCAGGGAAAATACAGGCATAATTAGGAATCTTCTAATTACCAGGATAAAAGGACTTCATTGAAAGGTGTACAAAAATACTGAGATCAAACTGAGAAAAATATGAGCAATGATGAACTTTATGGACTGCCAAGTCCAGGAAACAGGAGCTCATGTCTCTTCTGTCAGATCCCCAAATAAAGAAAATCCATCACAGAGGTGGCTGCAGTACCAAACACAGCAACACTGCCCCATCAACAACTACAAAACACCATCTGAGGGGACTGGCCCAGAGTTCAGATATTTTGTTTTCTTTGTTCACAGATGGTTTGCTATCTCTTTGCTTTTATGGGACTGCAGAAATGCCCACTGTGACATGGACAGCTGGTTCCTCAAACCAAAGCTGAGAGCACCCACTGAGCTCATTCAGGTAACAGCACACAGCTTTTGGTGAACCTTTCTGTGCTCATCCTATGGAGACAAGTGGACCACTGCCACATTTCCAATCAGCTTTTGTCCAGCTGCTGAACAACTCCCTGGGACAGTCACTTGCATGACTCCACATACTGCTCCTGTTTGATTTAAATGAAGAAATGATTCCTTTTTGTTCACCAGCCTTGCCATTACACTGAAAGAGCTGCACTGTGCAATATCTACCAGAGCTGCTCAGCATTTCTGCTTTATCCTTCCAGCACAGCTACAAGCATGTGCTGATACCTACCAGAGATGATTCAGACCAGCAAGTATCTAGGTAATACCTTGTAAAAACCAAGTATATCATCATAGTCCATCACAGATATCCCTAGTGTCACTACTGTGGCAAAAGAAAACAAATATTTTTTTCTGTATTCCTCAGCTATACCTTCTACTTACACTAATCTTTGTCATCTTCCTATTGCCCGATTCAGAGCAGTCCTCCAATATATGGAAAGATGTCTTTTTGTACATGAAACTGATCCAACAAAAGAATTACTGACACGTTCAAAATTATGAAGGGAAGTATGCAGTGGCACATTGGGAAAATCTAATCTCTAATATGCAAACACAGTGACCTAATTACAAAACCATCCCTAGACTATAAAGGAGTATCTG
>NW_005054339.1:2006224-2027816 GCF_000277835.1 Geospiza fortis | reverse complement strand
TTAGGGTAGACTGCTGTAGAAAGACGTCCATGTCAAAGCTTCTAACTTTATTTCTGAAGAATCTTTTTCCACTAAGAAATTTGTGTGGAAATGCTTGAGAAGCTTCCCAAGCAGTACATGCCTTTGCTTTAAAACACTGACAATTATCTTCAGGTGAATTAAATAATCTTAAACCTCACCCACAGTCTGTCAGTACAATGCTGTACCAGTGCCACACCAGTCTCTAGCTGCTCACATGCCTGTAGCAGAGTACACTGCCATATTATGGAGCATTAAAATCACATGCACTCCACCAGAACTCATAAAGAAATTTATAAAGAATGCAACACTTAATGGCTGCTGGCATTTTGATGTGCTCTAAGTAATTTTTCCTTTCCTGAAATATAAGCTAAAGCACAGCCTGCAGAGAACAGTTACTGGGACTGAGGAGCCAGGGAACAGGACAGGAATTTACTTGGCTTTTAGGGTCTCTCCATGGCCATGCCAGGCAGCCTCTTCATCCAGCTGCAGCTCTCGCAGGACACGGCTGGGTTTGTAGGCAGCGTTGATCAATAAAGTGAGAACCTACAGTGCAGGAGGGAAGAGCAGGAAACATGTGTAAGTTATTTGTACAATAAATCTGTTTTAAAGTGCCAGGGCAGAATAGGAAATTACTCCTATTCATCCAAATTATCTAGCATCAAAGCACTCATTCACAGCAGGATTACAGATACCTCCTGACAGTGCCAAAACGAACACTGAGAGCAGCCGACACTTTGGGCCTTCCCAGCCCTCAGAATTCGTCTGCAGAGTCACGAGTGTATCCAGCAATTTCCAAGTCATTGCCCTTGAATTACACATCACTAAATTAATGCCTGGGGCTGAGAACTCCCAAACTTGCATAACCTTGACTAAATCTGAGCGATTATCTTAAAGATTGTGTGTCATGTGAAGTTGTGCCAAAAAACGCTGCAGGATTTTGCTGCCTGCTTACAACAAAACCATAGTGCAGAATCCTAAACTCTCCTCTGTTTTGCCTCCATGAACTATGATAAAGTCTCTATTTTAATAAAATAATGATTTTTCGAGTACTGTAAAGTAACTTGGAAGTTGTGAATAACCTGAAGTTAGTGGGGGATAGTACAAAATGTGCACTCTAATTGTACTTTTTATGCTCACTGTGTGCTTATTCCAAATCATTCCCAACTGGGTGCATAACAACCTTGACATTACAAATTTGCAGTTTTATTGCTACTAATGCAGCAGTCCAGAAATCAAAGAAAAGTATTAAATATAATGCAAGCACCAAACTCTCTCTAGGATTCCTACAGTGAGCAAGACTCACAACTCAACTGAATACAACTGAGCATATTGGCTGAACTTTCAGTACCACTCAGCACCTCCACATCAGCAGGATTTGTGCACACTTTCTGCTTTCAGGCAATGAAGCAGAGTAAACCTTCAAGATTAAATGAAGCTGCCACAGAATTTCACATTTGCTCTTTTGCAGTTCTTTCAATAAAATACTGAAACAGGCAGAAAGGATCGGGTACTTTTCTGCATGCAAAATTGGACCTTTTTCAATAGTCTGCTTGATTCTTGACAACCAGAATCTTGTTTTACAGCATGTCTGCCAGAAAGTCTTTCTTAAGCTCTCTCCCCATTAAGATACTTGGTAGGGAAGGTAAAATTCCAGGTATGTTGAGCCAATTCTTTATATATAAAGTAATCATTTAATGACAGCTCAAGTGTGCATATCAGTTAGTTATGTCTTGGGAAATTTCCAGCCTCTCGGGTCAGATAATAACCACCTCATGATCTTTTTTGAAATTTCAGAAAAATAATTATTACATTAAAGTATCTGTAAATTTGCTGTGAAACACCTTCTGGAGAAGAAGCTCTCTGGCATTAAAGAATGGCCTCCTCCTCCCTCAGTTACATTAAGAAGCCAAACTGTAATTTCACCGGATCTATGCAAATTGTATCCAACTTATAAAGCACAGATAACTCTTTTTATTTCCCAATTACTGAATGTAGTTTGCCATTTTGACTAAGAAAATCTGTATTTCCTCTGTTTTACCATCAACAGTGCAAACCGTAAAGGAATTTTGGGATTATCTCCAGCTAATTTCTGTTAATTAAAATGGAAACATTTATTACAGCTATAAAAAGATACTAACTCCTTTGATTGTGGTAATTACAGGTTATACTGTTTTAACAGAAAATAAAATTCAGCAATAGAAGGCTGAGTGTTACTTAGATAAATGAGAGGCTTTTACTTTTATCAGCCATTCATAAAACCATTTATGATTTATACTTTATTATATGCAAAAAGACACTCCTTACTTATCATCAGCCTAAATTTCTGAATTACCCATCTGTAATTAGAGAGATACTCTGGTGTTTAAGATACTCTGCTGTTTGCAGTGTATCCATCAGCTCACCTCCTTCAGCACCAGCACACAGTTCCCAGGTCCCACGGACTGGGGCAGCTCTGCAATCCTGCCTTTGTTCAGGTAAGGCCCCGAGAAGCACCGGTGGTTGAAGTAGATCTTTGGGCAGCAGTACTTGCCGTTAATTACCACTGAGAAGTGAGAAATGAGAAAACAAACATTCAAATCACACACTGCAAATGCCCCAGGAAAGAATCTTGCAGTAGGTAACAGTTTATCTGTTGTAAAAAAAAGGAGGGGAAAAAGTCTTGAGTGACAGGGATTTGAGGTAGTTTCTGTGTCACGTTTGCAATGGCACCATTAGTTATTCCACGTTGTCAAAACATTTTTCATACTTCACACCCGTGCTTGCAAATTGTCAAGCTGCAGTAAATAAAGATGGTCATGTATCAGAAAGGAAACATTCCCTCCTGGCTAGTCTGCTGCTTCATGGTACCACACCAGTGAGAACAGCAAAGCCAAAACAATCCCAACTTTTTGGTAGCAGAAGCTGTTCCTACACAGCGATTACAGATAAATTTTCCAGTAAATTTTCTCTCCCCCAAACTTCTGCCACCAGAGAAACTGGCAGTTATTCTCCACTGTTTATCCTAAACTGCAGCATCACATTGTTTTGCATTTTTAAATCCTTTTCCTTTGATTAGCAAACAAAAGATTCAGCAACTGATAAACTGACCTTTGATGAAGTGACATCAAGCTCTCAATCTATTTAATGGTTCAGCATCGCTCAAAATTCAAGTATCAATATATATTGCAATACACTTATGTACAAAACCAATATTGTTTTATCCGCCAGTGTTCTAGTTTTTCTTGGCTGAGCAACACTACCACTTAAAGTCTTTAAATTCAGCAGTTGAAAACTGGCAGATAAATAAATGAAGTCAAATTTACATTATGACTCTATTAAAAGCCAATTAAAATGATAAACAAGGACACATCATTTTTATCTTGCTTTCAGTGAAGCTTCAGATGTGCACTTCACTGTACAGAAAACAGCGGAGGAGGAGGCACTGTGTTGCCAAATGGATGGATCTGTGTGACTTTCACCAGCAGATGTACTTATTCATCACATTCCTTCTTGCAACAGTTGAGAAAATTATTAGATTTTGCCATCTGGCACACAAAGCAGTTTGCTGTTTGAATTGGTTTTGTTTATCACCATGATGAAGTTAACAAAAAAAGCCCAGAGAGATCTGCTTCCCAAAGCCAGAATTCAACAACTCTGAGCACAGATACAGCACACCTGCTTCTCCTACATTATCAAATTGAACAGGTGACAACAGAAGGTCACCTGCACGGTCACAGTGCACATTCAGCTTCACAGATCCTCTGCTGGAGGGGCAATGTTCTGGTGTAAGAATCTGATTTCTAGGCTTAACGCACATACAAAATGCAGAACACAACTAACTGTAGGTTTTTGTTTGTTTCATTATTTTTGAAGTTCAACAAATCATCAAGGGACAAAAATCTCCGAACCCTTTCCTCCTCTTCCCTCTCCTAACAGGACTGAGCAGGTGAACTCTTACAGGATATTGCCTTTGTTAGCCTGACCTCTGTGATCAATACCTGAGTCAGAAGAGTTCAGTTCCTGGTTCTTTAGTCCATCATGAACTGTCCTTGAAGATAAAATTCTGAAATTGAAAGACAGAGGTTAGGAAAACAGACAGATAGTCATGACAGTCACCTCTCTGTTACTAAAACACCACAACACTTTTTTTCCTCAGCTCCAGCCTTATTAACCTGCTTTTTATACCTCCCCTGTTTTACAATAACATACAGAAACTACCAAATTCCATTTGGAAAGGACTTCTGTCCTGCTACAGCCAGCAGCAATCCTTCCTTGCTTGAAGTCCATGGGCCACCATGGTGACAGACACCTCCCAAAGCTACCCACAGGAGTTTGCATCCCCTGACTCCTCCTAACTTCACATTTCACAGCACAAGGCAGAGTACCCTCACCTTATAAAGTCTGAAAAAGCTGGGTTTGAAACAAAATACAACCAAAATGACTTCAGTATTCTGGTAAGGATCCCGACTGCAAAACATGGGGGAACAGTCTGCTCAGTATTTTAGGAGCAATGCAAACACTGGCAGGACTACTGACAGCTCTGGTGTTTGTAAAGCTGTAAGAGTCAATAAAGCCAACTGTGAGCATTCCATGGAGCATTTCTTAGCAGGCTCATGAGACTGAGCTCCAAGTGCATGACACAGTTTCTAGACTCATTGTAGATATTAGCAGAACTCTTCTTTCTGCCTGCTTTGGGCCAAATTTAATCTGGGAAGGAACAATTACAAAAAACCAAATTCCAGGCTATCTCCTCTTACTGTAGTGCAAAAGGTCTTTTTGAACATCAGCAGAATCTACCAGCATTAACACAAATGGACCGTGGAATCTCTCAACCCTCAGTACAGCACTTTTACAAATCTACATCTTCCCTAACACAGCATATTTTCCAGTTGAAGAATAAAGAGAAAAAACTCAACAAAAACCAATAGCAAATAACCTGTTACTTACTGTTTCTCTGGTTGAACTACTGCAATTTTTTTCTGCTTATTTACTAAAAGAAAAAAAAAAGAGCAAAATATGAGAGGCAATCAAATGAAGCATCTAGAATTTTTTATATATATATATATATATATATTTATATATGTATAGTGGACTCATTTCTTTAAGTTATAGAGCAAAAAGGATCTATGTTCCCATCACTGCAATGTCAGACAACTGACCTAGCTGCATGAGAGGTACACTGGCCCAAGTAATTTGAAGAGAACCAGAAGGTTTACTTTAACTTCCATTAAAAATTCTTTAAATGAACCATGCATATGCTCAGTTCTCAGTTTTCTATGAAATTTAACCTTCTGTGCCTCCTTATTTGCATCAGAGCCTCTAAACCACCTGTACTACCAGCCAAAAAAGGAATGAAATGCTTTCTTTTTCAGCACCCAAAGGTTATGTTCTTTGGCCCAACGTGTCACTTTACTGGCACAGTAACTTCAGCACTTTAACTTTGAAATGGAATGAAATCAGCTGGTTAGAAACACCAGTGACTTCAGCCAATTGCTATGCAGGAAATCACTGTTGCAACCAAATAATTTAGGTGGTAGGTCCACTTGCTAATTCTGGCTTTCACAACCAGGTAGTAAAACAAGGTAATGCAACATTATACCTCTTCAGCAATTCATGCTTTGGCCCCAACAAATTTCTGGATTTTTTTTTCAAATCATCTTTTATCTAATTAGGATCTCCCCCTCTTCTTCCTCATCTGCCCTTGGCAGTGCAAGCAGATTAATTTCTCTTGCTTTGACTTGCAGAAAATGACAGCTCATTTCAATATAAAAATTTTCTTATTAATGAACACTGAAGAAATTCTTCAGTTTCTCCAACCCCCATGAAACTTTAATAAACATGCCTCACTAACCAGTTGAGAGAAGACGCTTATTCTACCTACTAGTGTAGTTAAAAAGGTAGGGTTTACTCTTCAGCATTTTGTCATTAGGGATCATCACCACCTGGCCCATTGAGAAAATCAGTTTCCTTTATTTTGACTCCAAATGTGCACACAATCCACACTGCTTTGTTGTGGCATTAACTTGACTTTGCACAAGTGCACATGTAAAATCAGTATCAGAGTCAGACACAGGGCAAGAACAGCTCAGACAGAAGAAAATGCAGAGCATGGGGGGTGTTCATACACAGACAGGATTTCTTTGTTAGGCCAATGGATTGTCCCCACAGTGTGCAGGGGCCTCAAGCCAACACTGTGGGTTTGAAGTTGTAGGGCTTTCAACTGGCCCCAATGGTCAGGGGAACAGTTGTGCAACACACAGATTCTCTGTGCATGATGAATGTTTCCAAACTCAGCAATGCCAGCAGTAATTCTGCAGCAATTTGCTCTGGCAGGTCTCACCAGCTCTACCCCACCACTGCAAACAGAAGAGAACTGGTACCTATTGCTTTGCGAGGAGGCCTGAGCTGATATCCATTCGTCTCACACCAACCCACTGGAAATATATTCATTGATTCCACACTCACTATACACTCAGGGACAGGTTTCTTGGAGCCTGTTCAGAAAAGGAAAAATTGAAACAAGTCATAAAATCTCTAATTTGGTTAACACTTGCTGCATGTTTGTTAGTGAAGCTGCTTTGATTTATGGTGCATCTGGAACACAATAACAATCATTTATTCATCCTCTTTTACTGACCAGATTCTTTCCTGACCTCATTTACTTCCTCCTACAGGCTGGAGATGGGAATTTTCCTTCTGCAGTTTAGCAGAGATGCACAGTGCATAGCAAGTGCATGCTGATGTACTTCCAATCAAGAAATGGGATTATAATGGAGAACAGCTGACACAGGCTTACTCTATCTTAATGAAGAAACTTTCCTTCCTAGGTCTGGCCAAGGTTTGCTCAGAATGCAACTCACTCATCTGTGAAACTGTCACAAGGCCCCTGCTTTCCACAAGGCCCTGCTCAGCACTTTGCATGGTGCATGAGCCCAGCCCTGACACTGCAATGCACAAATGCCATTTTTGGCTTAAATGAGCAGTGCCAGCCAAGGCAAACTGAAAACAGACAATGCAAGTGGGTTCTGACTATGATTTCATTGAGGAAACTGTGCCTTGCTGCCCATATTCTGCACACAGTGAGTTTGCTCCAAATACTCCTCAGGGGATGGCACTACAAGCAAGTGTAGTGATGGGCAAGCACTCCTCTCTCCCCCCAAACCAGCTTACCCTCCAGCTGAAGCCAGAGGTATGAATCTTTTAACTTGGTGACTGTAGCAATGCAAACTTCTTCAGGATCAACTGGGTTCACAGCCTCGAGTTTCATGTTCTCTTTAAATCCATGGTCAGAAGTTAACTAGGAAAAAGCCAGAATACTTTAGGTAAGACACCAGCTGTGTACCCAGGACAGGATATGATATCCATGAACAGGAGCAACACAAAGCCCTCAGAGTCTGAATAACACAGAAAGATACTCAACACAGACAGAGGAGATTTCAGATAATTAGCACATTGTAAACAAGTAAGATATATCAGGAACTACAACGAATTTAAGTTAAAAAAGGCTCTACAGACAGACCTAGCAAATAACGTATTTGTCCTCAAAAAATAAGGATGCTCAGGCTCACTGGAAGGATTGAGTGCATTCTCAGCAATCAGAAATTCTCTGCTGCTTGCCGCCTGAGTGATAAGTCTGACAAATAGTCTGACCAGGTTCTCTATTCTATCATGTTAACTTGGAAATCCACTTTACGTATGCAAATAACATTCCTGCCTCATCTGAGCTCTGGCAAGCAGAATAGGAAGCTTTTTTTTCATTTTACATTTTTTGGATAAGTAGGGTCTTACTTTATTCACCAATATAGTTTGCATTTATATATATTAAAAAAATCCCTAAAACATAAGAATAGGTATTTATCCAGCTCTGGAGCTCTTGAATTAAAGATAAGAAGTACCAGCCAGACAGAGGACTCTTCTTCCCAGAGCCACTCTGCAATGTAATTACAGGATCAATACATTATGAATTCTGGAACTAGCCTACAGTGATCAACTCTTCTCAGAAAGGGATAATAAATTCAGTGACCTGTTCTAAGATGCTATAGTTTACAAGACAGAACAAGGGCAACAAGAATTCATAGCCAGCAACACTCTCTTCAAAAACTGGTAATTATTCATTCTAATTTCTCCCCCTAAGCACTGCAATAGCCCAGGTATGGTAAATGGAACTGGAAGGCAGGTGTTAATAGTATCCTTTCCTGCTTGACAAGGTATTGTGCTTTGGGGGACAGCAATACTGCCACTGAACCAACAAAAGCCCAAAATCTTGCACGTCCTTCAGGCACTGCTTAATGTAAAATGATTATTTGGTACTAATCTAAGATGACTTTGTATTGATTAATACAATAGAATTAATTTTTCAAGCTGAAAGGATGGAAGATTGAAAGAGTACCCTTAGTAAATGAAAATAAGGTCTATTAAAAGGCCCTGTTTCCACAGTTACAGGAGTGACAATGACTGATACTGTTCTATGTGTCTTCCACGGACTCTTACACATCTCAATTTCACAAAACAAACATTTATTTTCAGTCTGCTTTATCATAACTGAAACATTTGGTCCACTGCTTCCCTATCTAGGAAGCTGGCATGCAACTATTTCAGTTGACTCTCATTTATACTGTCTTATCTCTTCTGCCTCCTGAGTTATCACAGGTAAGGTGTTAAGGTGTTCAAATGTGTCCAGAGGAGGGCAACAAAGCTGGTGAAAGGCCTGGAAGGAATGCCTTATGAGGAACAGCTCAGGACTCTGGGTTTGTCCAGTTTGGAGAAAAGGAGGATGAGGAGAGACCTCATTGCTCCCTGCAGCTCCCAGAGGAGGGGACGTGCAGAGGGAGGTGCTGATCTCCAGGGACAGGATGTGTGGGAAAGCTTCCAAGGGCAGGTTCAGACTGGACACTGGGCAGCACCTCCTTACTGAGAGGGTGGTCAAACACTGAACAGGCTTCCCAGAGAGGGGCTCAAAGCTCCATCCCTGTCAGTGTTTGGACAACATCGTTAACAACACATTTTAATTTTTGCTTAGCCCGGAAGAGGGTCAGTCATTGGATGGGATAATTGATCACTGCAGGTCTCTTCCAGCTCAAATATTCTATTCTACTTGGAAAAGCAATTAAAGTAAGAAACAAAAAAGGTTCCTGTCCCTGGAATCAGGGTGTCACTGAGGCAGCAGAGAAGATTTCCAGCAGGAGAGCCTTACCAAAGGGAAGCAGCTCTGGGGAGCTGCCTCGGCCCCGCACTGTTTGAGGTAGTCAGCCCAGTCAAAGTCCTGCCCAGGGTAACCTAGGACAGCAAAGAGCCAAGGGTTAGAGTTCAACAGCTGAGACTCATTTCAAACCCACCTGACACACAGAGATTGAGATCTGTTTGGGTCACTCAAGTTTGTGAGCTGACTTAGGGCTTCAGGGAGCCATGTGAGGTCAGACCACTCCAACCTGAATCATGAATCTGCCAAGCAGACAAGGGCAGCAACTGAAACATGGGAAAGTAGTTTCACCCCTAACAGTTTCACCCATCTTAAACAGTTTCACAAAGTACAGATGAAATTCAGGAACAATTTCTGCAACTGCTGTTGTGTCAGTTCTGAAACTAATTTTTTAAAACAGAGCACTCAAAACGTGCACAATATCAACACGCTGCTCTCTCAAAGACATGTTAAACACTAAGTCATTAAAGAGAGCAGAAGGATGTGCCAAGAGCCTCATCAAGTCTGATAACAGCTGTAGATCTGCACATTCTGAAGGGAAGTGTCTTAACAAGGAGTCCATCAGGAGACAGGGAATCCTTCCAAGAAAAATTATATTCTTCTTAAGGGAAATACTTGGCTTCCCTGTGATCTAACAAAAAGCAAATAAATGAAGGGAATGGGGCCCAAAAGTGTGCTGCCATGTCAGTTTGAGGCTGGCAGTAAATTAGCAAGGACACAAGTGCTGCACTTATTCCACTCCCCTTAAAGTGACACCTGTGACAACAGTTTAAGAAATCAAACAAAATTTTAAACCCAGTGTATGAATATAGCATTAACATGACCATCTGAAATGGTACAGAGCGAAAGTTTCCCCCTGAGCCTCCTTTTCTCAAGGCATCCACTGCTCCCTCAGCTGCCCCTCACAGGACTTGGGTTCCAGCCCCTTTCCCAGTTCCATTCCCCTCCCTGGACATGCTCCAGTCCCTCAATGTCTGTCTTGTAGTGAGAGGCCCAAAACTGAAGCTACGGTTTGAGGAGTGACCTCACCAGTCCAACCTAACTTATTCTGTGACTTCTCTTCAGAAAGGGCTGAACCACAGAAAGACTTAATTATTCATTTTTCAGTTTTACCCGTGCCAGTAGGGCTCTTGAGACCTCACACAATTCAGAATGACCACCATGTGCAGGGAGATAAGAACAGAAACTTAAAATATTTGTCAGCTCCAGTCACATGCCTATAAAGGGAGATTTCACTTTATACATGCAAAATTCTAGGAAATGCTGGTCAGGCAGAGCCACTTTTCATACCTTATCCAAGCAAAAGCAGGAGACAAACATCCTACAGTCTCTGCTCCTCTGATGTAAGGAGCAGCTAAAACAAAACACTGAATTGTGAGGTGGCAAGTAAGAGAGCAGAGGACCAGGTTTTACAGTACCACTGACATTTCTAGTTTGAGAAAATGAATAAATATTTCAGCAGTGCAGGAACACTACCCTGTTCCCTTGTGTCTTGAAGCAATGTTTCAACAATCTGCAACAGTGCCTGATAGGCCATTGGTCAAAAAAATAGTTCATTAACTTCTGAGCGATAAGATAGCCGAAAAATATTATAAAATGTTGGATAACAATGTTCCATTCTGACCAGAAGCAAAAATCTAATGCAAATTACTACAGGCTTCTGATAGTATATTAATAAGTCTGAAATCAACATTTCTTTCAGGCCTGGAACACTCACTCCATCCATTCCAGTGTTCAGGTTGTTATGCATGACATCCTCAGCCTCTCTCATCCTCCCAAATCCATGCTCGTGCCTGGGAAACATCAGTTCCCCAAACTCAAACCTCCTGATTTTCAGAGCTGGATTGTCACATTCACATTTTCTGAAAAATCCCTTAGCCCAGGATTTTTCTCCTGGGAAGCTGAGAAGCCTCAGAGAAAAAGGAAAACAATAATTATCTGATTTGCTTCTCCTGTGTTTTGCTCCTTTGGAATGTGGTTGGAGATTGTTTACCAATAGGTGATTGTTTCATTGTTTTCTGGTGTGAGTTGTTTTGTCTCATTGGCCAATCAGTGCCAAGCTGTGTCAGGACTTTGGACAGAGTCACAAGTTTTCATTATTAAATTTTTAGCATTCTGTAAGTATCCTTTCTGTATTCTTTAGGACCGTATTGTTTAGTATTCTTTAATATAATATAGCATCATAAAATAATAAATGAGCCTTCTGAGAACACAGAGTCAGATTCATCATTCCTTCCCTCATCTGGGGGCAACACAAACACAACACTGCATCTTTCCTGTGCTGCTCTGTCCATTGCTTTGCCAGGTGCTGTGCTGAGCAGAGGTGAGCAGGAGGAGGCTGCACAGACATACCTGGAGGGGGGCTGAGGTGCAGCCCGTTCTTCAGGCTCCACTGCACCGGGAAGATGCCGGCGCTGTTGAGGTGACAAACGTAGCGCTGGCTGCTCGCGCGCTCCGCTCGCAAGTCATCAATTTCTATCATGAAATATTTGTCATTGTACACCTGCAGTCAGCCAAAAGAGAACCATGGGCTTTTGTGAGATGCAGATTCTGATAACTTTATTAAACAGCAGCATTGCCTGATGGAAACCCTTTACCTTGAAATACTGGGAGGGTTACGAAAAAAAAAATAAACTAAAAGAATTTTTGGGATTCATAAACCAGCGGACTCATCTGTGTTATCCAGAAACTTAACAAATATAAATAATAAAGCTTTATGTCTGAGCACTTAAAAGATAAGGTGACCTAGTGCTTTAGGGAATTTTCTTATGAAAAATGCATAGAAATTAGCATCTGTGGTCTTCCTACTATTCTATAACAAACTGCTTACTTCAACAAGGCTGAACTGCATCCTGGGATGGACTGTCACAAATAAAACCACTACACTCCTGAAGCAAATAGAAGCAGGACAAGCAAATAGCAAGAAAAGGAGCACATGATCATGTTGGAGAGTTTTCATTTCAACTTTGAAACCCCTTGTTTGGAAATCAGGCCATCTAAATGCCATGTGTACACAGTAATGACATAACCTTCACAAAATCAAAACCCCAAAAAACCATCTCCAGGTGGATACTCAGATTGTGAGGGTATATACCCAATTTTAAAAATCTGGGTTTGACAATTTTCATCATTTGATATTTTGAGCTTGTATCTTTATGGAACTTTTCCCATCCATTGAAATCCAGTGGCTTCACCACCAGCAGTTGTTTGATCAGGCAGCCTGTCCCCTGAGGGAGATGTACAAAACACATTTGGAAACTAGCTCAAGATTTTAAGATAACCAGTTAATGAGAATTCCCTGAGCATTTAGGAACAGAAGTAACAGTAGAACTGAATCTCAGCAGGACTGGTTTAAGAACTCTGGTACCTTGAGAACTGTAGCAGGAGAGATAACAAAGGGAGCCATTGGGTCCACAGCTTCCAGCTTCATGCCTTCAGAGAACGAGTGCACTCCAATCACAGGTTTATCCTGGAAAATGATGTGTTGCTCTGATTACCTGCCCCCCTCCATCAAAAAAGAGACATACCTCACATATATTAACTGAAGAGGATGAGTTTTTAAGGAGTTTTTATCAGTTCATTCCAAGAAATCAACATGTCTCAGTACCAGCAACTTCTCTGAACGAAAAGGCCAACAATGCCCCCTGAGACTGACAGTTTTTGATGAGTTTTAGGGAACTGAGTCCCTGTGACTTCTTCCTCTGCCACTCTCCACACAGCAAGCAAGATTTGATAATAAGAGTGGTCTCCTAAGTCAATAGAAATGTTTGGAGGTTTTTCCCTGTAACCCTTAGCACTCCTCATGAACTACACTAAATGAGAACTATACAGGCCTCCATTTCCAGTCTAACAGACACCTGCAGAAAAGGGCTCCTGCTCCAGAATTATCCATCTCTGTACATCACCCAACAAATTCAAGAGCAACAGCACGTCTACTTCTACTTATAGGTCCAAACAAAGCTGAGAAAAATGGACTAAGAACCTGACTAAAACATGTGAACCAGGACAACTAATGACTCACATAACTGTGATGGGTGCACTGTCTAACTAACTTACCGAGAATTGATACCAGTATGATTATTTTCCCTTATAATCACATTTTTAAACCAGAGAGAGAGCGAGGGAATAAATTTTAGAAACCAACAAAACAAAACAAGGAAAGAATTTTGGGTGGCTGACTTCCCTGAATCATTGGTCAGGAATATAGCATTTCCATAGTATCATCCACAGCATTAAACTACCTTAAAAAGATCTGTAGGAACAGATGACTCCTCTTCCTCCTCTTTCACCTTCTTCAGGATCTCTTGCCAATCTGCTTCACTCCTCAAGGACGTAGTCATCTTTCTTCTTCTTTTCTCTCAGACCACACAGCAATAAAGTTTGATTTGTGCCCCTCTAAACTGCCAAATTCTTTATCCCAAGGTTTCCCCTCATCAGGAAACATGTTACATCACTAGCAAGCTCACAAGCCATCCCTTTGTGTTTCTGCCACTTTTTGCCCCCCTTCTCTGATGATCTGCCCTGACATGGACATGCCTGAAAGATGTGTCCACCTCTGCCTCTGTTTCCACGCACTTGTTCCTTCTTTTAAGATTTTCATATTTTTAAATGGCAATTAAATCAGTCCAGTAGGCTTGAGGGTCTCAACTGGAAAAGCTCCTGCTGAGCAGTATTCCAAAACCATAAGGGGCTTTTTACACCCCAGGAAAACAAACATGCCAAAATTAACCAAAGTCATGAAGGCAATCCCTTCCTCACTTCTTTCCTTTGCATACACAGGAGGAAAGTTTTGACAGGCAAAAGCATTTAGAATAAGTGGGTGAAAAGTCTTGTAGGACTATTTGTGTCTTCACCTACATTTTATTAGGTACAGGACTTGTCAGATCACACAGATTATGAGAGCACCACATGCACCCAGAAGGACAACTCAGAACACTAAAGCAGCAGCCTCTACCCTCTGATCACCACATACAAGATCTGTGTTTTCAGGTACCTGAAGGTGGTTGCAGGCTGTATCCATGCTGAGCTGCCCAACCCACTTGGTGCAGGAAAGGGTCCAAATAGAAGAGCCACTGGTCAAATTTGTCCAAATCCTCCAGGCCCTCATAGCGCAGCTTGAGCCTCCCACCAACGTTTTCCACCACGGTGACGATCCAGGCTTCCAGGGAGTCCCGGGTGTTCTGCAGCTCCAGGCGGGAGCCAGGCGCGATGAGATCCAGTGGATTTTTCCCTCTGTGAAGCTACAGAAAGAATACTAATTATTCTGTACAACAGAACAAAACAAATGCCACACTTCCACCTCCTTACACACATTCTGTCTGCATAAATAAAGTATGAGCACAGAAGCACAGAAATCCATGTCCCTTCCTAACACAAGCCAGAAGTGACAATGTTCAGAATCGCTGGTGTTTGTGTCAGAGCTTCTGCACTGCCTGTAGATCCAGTCACACAATTCACTGAAGTCCTCATTACCATTTGCAGAGACATTATCATTTATATATTCCAGGTTTGAAGGAAACACGAATAACCTCTTTCTAAAACTGAGTCATCCAGCATACAAAGATGACTAGACAGAAACATACAGACAGAGCTGTTAGCTGTAATGAAGGTGTCAAAGACATTTTCCAAAAACCATTATGTTCTGTGCTTTACAACCAGACACTGATATAAGGTGCAGATACTGTTTCAAGTGCAGAGCAGGGGATAAAAAAATTGGTTCTTCACTTGCAAAGATGTAATTAAGTGAAACATTAGTAAAAAATTCCCAAACAAAACAATTCAAAGTGAAAAGAGTTAATTGAGAAAGGAGACAACATGAAAGCCAGATAAATAAAGCATTATTTTCTTAGAGCTGTATGGTGGAGGAACAGAACAGGAAGAAGACTGAAACCATAGGGAATTGAAAAAAGTCTTTTGCCAGAATTAATGAACAACCCAAACCTGCAGCAACAGATATGTTTCAGGACAACACTATAAAAATTAAATACTGTAAATAGGAAACACTACAGAGTGGAACTCTAGGGTCAACAGCATATTACAATGCTCCTTAAACTTAAAAAGGGAATTGAACTGACAGTTCAAATAAGGTCCCCCTAATGATGAAGGGCAAAGCCAAGACAAAACCCAGTGTGCAGCCCCTTGCAGCACTTACCCCCTCCAGCAGGTTAGCAGGGGCACTGCAGGCCCCCTTCAGCACCCGCTGAAGGAACTCCTCCTGGTCAGGTATCTTGTCCTTGATACCTAAGCAAACAGTGAAAGAGAAAGACTGTGATTTTTCCTGCCAGATAAAGATTATTCAGACACAAGATGTTACCACAACCTTGTATTGCCTAATTCAAGAGAATCTGCCACACACTGATAGCAACTTAAAGAAACAAAACAAAATAAAACTTAAAGGAAATGTCTAAGCAGTAGATTTTGGTGGTGATGATTAAGATAACCACAAGCCTCTGTCATGGGATTTCAGGAATGCACAGCAGATAACCTCAGATTGTCCCCACAGCAACAGCGCCTGCACACCACAGCACCCACACAGGCTGCCTGCCCGGCTGACACAGGACAACAGCACCTCTTGGTGTGCTCCCTGTGTCTGCACACAGAGCTGGTACCTTCAGGCACTTTGAGAATCTTCTTGTTCTGCTGACACCAGCCGATGGGGTGCAGGTCAGCAGTCAGGATGTCACACCAGAAGTCAGCCTTGCGGTCCTCGCCGTAGCCGTCGTAGCGCAGCAGCAGCAGCTGCCCACACGTGGTGATGATGGTGGCAACCCAGTAGGTGTTCTGGTCAGACTTGACAGCGACTTCCAGCTTCATGCCAGGGGCAAAACCATTCTGTAAACTTGTATCCACCTGAAGAGGAAGAAGATCATCACATCTGAGCACCTCTCAGAAAGATTGCTGAATAACAGAGGGAACAATTTAGACAAGTTAATTAACCAAAAGACTCAAGCCAAATGCCACCCAGCCTCTTCAGAGAAACAGCTTTACCACATTATGGGACTCAAACTGCAATGCACACAGAAACATCATTAATGAAATCTTCTTTGCATTTCAGAGTATCTTTCCAAGCTTAAAGCAATACTGTGCCATTCATTTTCTGCCCTGGACAATACCTTTCCCATCAGTGAAAGACTTTCCCCCTCACAGCCTCAGCACCATCACTTTGACTCATGTTAAATTGTGTCATTGAAGGTCTTCGGACAAAAAGCCCATTTAAAGCACATACTTGTGCCCTAGGTAACACTATCTGTCTCTTCCACCATGCTCATCTAAGAAGTCACAAACCTGCACAAAGGGCAGAATAAGGATTTTTAACCTCTCTATGCAAGAACCTAAAAAATCCTATATGCAGCGCTGTTACATAAATTGCATGGAACATAATGAGTCTGTATTCTTCATGCTTTGACAACAATAAAGCACCAGACACTGGGAGTGCTGTTTTTATGTAGGTGTGCTGTGTGCAGGTGACCAATCTGACTGCACAGGACTGAGACACTGAAACAGGAGACTAAAAAGAGAAGGCAACACCTTAAGTTTCTCATATCCCTAATTTTTCCCAAATCCCAAAACAATCCCAAAAGAGCAGAGGGACCCTGTTCTGTTCTCTCTATAGAATGTTCTGATTACACTTAATTCCAGGACCTCAGTCCTAAATAAAACTCTGACATGACCATTCCCCATTCTCAGTTGGTTGTACCTCATGTTTTCTTTCTTTGTTAAGAGACCCCTCTTTCCTCTTTGAACCTACTGAAAGAAAGGCTTTCAGCATGATGCAGATGGAGCAGATATTTTCTGGGGTATTTATTCCCAGTTCTGTGCTGACAGTTCAGAAACTGCCATAGCTATTATAGTCTCATCAGCCAGCACATACTGGTTTGCTAAAAATAAAACTAAGAGAACTACACCAGAAAGAAAAGCATATGCCTGTGTTAACTGTTCATATCCTTCGGGTTAATACCCTTCACTTAGAGAAATCTCTTCTTAAAAACCTAATCAGCAGGACCCAATACCTGCAGGCATTTTGAAGTGGTATTATAGAGGGTGTCTCTTCAAAAAGACAGTTGTCTTGCTGAAGAGACAAAAAACCTTCATGTTCCGACTCCTGAGAGAAAAGCCTCGAGCTCAGCGCAGCATTTGAAGAATTGGGAAATCTGTGCTGCTCCCTTTAGCCGAGCTTTCAGCACAGCCTCCCGGCAGGCAGAGCAGGTTCCAGCAGAACCAGGAGCAGCAGGAGGAGCGCTCCCCGCAGCCGGAGCCTTTGCACACAAAGCAAAGGAGCTCCGCACACGGAGCGCTGCCCGCGCCCTCTCCCGGCAGCGCCGCCGGGCTGGGGGAGCGCCAAAAACTCCTCCAAGGAGCCTCCCGGGCCAGCCAGGGTAGGATGGGCATCCTCCAGAGCATCTCTGCTGGAGCAGCCAGTCCGACAGGGCGGCTGAGTGGGCCAGGAGCTGTGACTCCAACCCCCTCATCCCTTCCCATCGGGAGCTGCCCCCAGGCTGTGCCATGGCACAAGGCAGAGCCAGGGATGCAGCTCAGTTTGGGGGAGATGATGATAAGGAACAGATAAAAAGGAATAAGAGCATGCAAGAACACAGCAAATAAATGTGTTCAGATGATGTTGAAGACCAACTTGTTTTTCATGGTCACACATGTGTTGTGAAGGGCAGAAAGGAATTTACAAAGAGCATTTGATTCTAGAGGAAGGGTATTTAGACCTGGGGGGATAACAACACTGGCATTTATTACAGCTCATTACAGTTCTTTTTCCTGCTACGTTTTATGCCAAACAGTCACTTTGATCTTGATATTGTTTAATTTTTAAAATGCTAACAAATTAAACATTAGAACACACTTAATTTGAGAAGTAGCTTAAATTCTCCAGTGTTCTTACTCATAGCAAGGCAAAACTCTCAGAATTAATATAAGCCTACAAACTTAAAAAGTCACCTCTCCCATAAGCAAGTCCAGTGCTTTGCTAACAGGCTGTGGAAGCATGGATTACACTTCCTTAACCTGACCATGTATTCTCCTACAACATGAGTTAGGTATTTCTCACCCACAACTCACAATGGGAGCTCACTACTTCAGTATTTAAAAAGAATCAAACTAAAACCACACAGATCCATTTAAAAATTCATTTATTTTACTTAATTTATCATACATGTTCATTTGCTCTTGTGCCAATACTATTCTTCAGCTCAGAGTTTTTCACTCTGCTTTTTGGAGAGTAAAGCTTGTTAGATTTCCTGATGGTGGATTATAAAAATATGTCATTCCTAAAGTCAAGAGACTGGGACCACAGATTTGAGCTGGAGGCAATACAATCAGCAGCACAGGCACACCAGTGCCTGCCTGCTTGCCACTGACAGCCCCTCACCTGATGCACCCTGGACTCACACTAACCCTGTCTCAGGGCTGTCACAAGGACAGGCTGTCACTCTCCACTGGGAGGCAGTGAGGCTCTCTACTCCACCTTTTCCAGCACATTACCTTCCAATGGACCACAGAAACCCCCAGCATGTGACCTTGCACTCCTGCACTTCTATTAACAGCAAGACTATGATATAAATATGCTTCTCCCTCAGCCTGTCAATTCAGTGTCAGCAATAACTCCTCAGAATTTAATGCCAAGCTTATTATAGAGAACATCAGCACTGGTCTCTGGACAAATTCTAAGGAGCTCTGGTAGAAAATGCCCAATAGTTTCATTCTGAACGTGCAGGCATCTATTTCCATGCTCACTGATGACCTCCTTGGAGAGGTCCAGGCCCCCTGACCTCTCAGGACTTTGCCCAGACCACCTCATCACCATCCTCCACCACAATGTCACCTCACCAGCAACACTGCACTGTCTTCCTCACAGGCAAGGATTAATAACAATACAAAATGTGGAGATTTTTAAAACCTAATTGTATTTTTATTAACCATGGCCACAGCCACCAGACCTCAGACTCGACACACCTGAGCTGGTGTAGGTGCAGTGAGTCTTTCAAGGTGGGTCTCCTGCTAATTAACAAAATCCAGCTACAACGTTAATTCAGTTGGCCACTGCTGTAAAGCTGGCATTACAATTAGTTATATAGTGTCCAAGTTATGATAGCAGGCCTCTTTAACAGAGATCCATAGAGGTAAGCCACACCAGAGGAGACAGACCATTCCCTGTATTACTGCAAAATGCCATTGCTCTGGTTCCATGCTGTGCCCTCAGTGTGAGCTGCATGGACACCACCACTCTAAGCTGGCTCTAGCTGCAGCGTCAGTACACCCAGGAAAAATAAAACAAGCACAGTCCCCTTCCCTTCAGAAATGAGATACCTGAATTTTCACTTTGAACAAAAACCTTACAATTACATCCCAGTGTTCTCACAGCCTCTGTGAAGTCTGTATTTTCTGTGCATCTGTACTACTAACACAACTGACATATTTTAACAGGTTATTTAATAATCTTAATTTCTCCAGGTTACCCTTGAACTCAAAATGCTTTGTGATCCTTCACAAACAGACCTCAGGCTGTTTGCCTGCTGATTTAAGTTTCCTCATACTGCAAGTCATGGTGCTGGACCCAAAAGCCTGAGCACCACAGGGTGTCTTTCAAGCATTGTGTCACACACAGTCACCAGTCTGGCAGTCTGAAAGTGCTTTAATTGTTGGAAGAGAACCAACAGGTTGGACACCAGCTCTCTACAGCTCACCTTCACTGAGAGCCCTGTACAAGAAGGCAGATTTCACATTCAGATCTCCCCCAATGGGACAGTGCTCTCCAGGACTCTACCAGCAGACATTTATGATGTCCAAGGGCAAAGACAAGGGCTTATCAAGACTTCTTCCTATTCATTAAGCCTGTGATCAACAATTATCCTAATCAGTTTTCTAACCACTACAGTCAGGTGTTTGGCAGAGCTGTTATTTTCTCCTTGCCTCCTTAAGGTCTGCCATTAAAGCCTTCTCTAAGAGCACATTTGAATTCTGATGTTCAAGAACTATTCTGCCACCAGCTTTCTAAAGCTACTCCTCCATAACAGCTGTCCAGGAGTAATCACCAAAAGAAGAGACTGGATATTTTGAGGTTCTTGAGAAAAATCAAGCTTATTTTCTGGTGCAGAAAAGACCTTAACTCCTTAGATTTCAGCACTTGTGGCTGGGGTTACCCTGTGCTATGTACAGGGACGAAGACAAGAAACAGTAATAAAATGGTTAAATTCTACATTTCTCTATAAAAACCATTATTCTAGTTAGTCTTCCAAATTTGAGAGCAGTAACTCATTCAAAGAAACCCTAAACACTTTGTGTATCAAAGAAAATGCAGGAGATGCCAAGCACACACACGCTCCCTTACTCACGTGTTTAAAAGATCCATGGGGGGCTGCAGTTGCTCCTGTGTCTTCTAGATACTCATCCCAGTTGAATTCCATTTCTTCCACACTGGAACCAGCATCTGGAAGAGAAGCCAAACACTTCTGTGGCTTTAGGCTACTACAAACCACAGCAAAACCCACTTTGATTCCAAATCACTGAGTACACAAGTGTGCAGTGAACACGTTTCAAGAAATGGACATTACTTGGCCTTTGGTTGCCTGTGAACAGCACTTATAAGCTGGACTTGGTCTGGAAAACAGTGAAATCCTGGGGATTTTGGTTTAGCACCAATTTGCTTATGATTTATGAGAGGGAAACAAAGGCAGAAGAGCTCTGTATTTGTACCAACAAATATGAGAGACTCACAACTCCAGGCACACTGGACTGTTGGTGTTTTAAATTAAAATCCACCCAGGAAAGAACAGTATCACTAGTAAGAGATTTGAAAAGAAAGTCTAAAGAAATCCTTTGAAATATGACTGTGCTCTTTTTAAAGTCAGATAGTATACATTTAGCTGTTCTAAAACACCAAAAGCAAAGAGAAGGATTCAGGGTAGTTCTAAAGAAAACAACTTGAGACATAACTGAAATAAAGTCCTTTCAACTTGGTCACTTTAAAAGCCCAGCTTGTAAGGTGTAACAGCTTCTTTAGACCAAGAAAACCTCATTATGGGATGCATTTAAAGCATAAATGTGCTAAAACCACTCAAACCACAGTTCAAAGCTCACTCAGGCTGTTAGGGAAGCAAGTACCTGTACCAAGTCACACTACAGATTAGTCAAATTCTCTATTATTATTGTCAAGCCTGTACCCCAGCCCTGGGGTCTCCCCTTCAGTTCTGGCTTGGCCCCCTTCCCTGCTGCTCTCCCATTCCTATTTTCTCCAACATGTACCCACCTTGCTAAAAAGACACCAAGCAAGCCCAGGGTGGATTTCAGGTCCCCTATTTAGTTCATTTTTCCTGCAGGAACACAGTGGGATGGCCAGTGAAGGTCCCAGCCCATGCAAGCAGCATTTTTAACCTCAACACACCAGGT
>NW_005054339.1:2003710-2006214 GCF_000277835.1 Geospiza fortis | reverse complement strand
AAAATGGGGGTGCAGGGACAGCACACAAGAGCAGAGCTTTCATTTTCATTTTCAGGCTTGGTTTCACCATCTGCCCCAGAGCTGTCTATGAATGAACAACAGAGCTTTCCCCCTCTCAGGACCAGGAAACCTGATACCTTGTTTATATTTGAAAACAGAGAAATCTCTGTGTATCACAAGCCCAAGGAGAGCTCAGCAAAGGTTACAGGACACTGGCATTTCCTACACCCCGTGCCCTTCCTAGGGCAGGCAGTAACTGATCTTTCCAGCAGCACTCGTTCAAGTAGGAAACATTACACAGAAAAAAACTGAATTTATTACCACCACGTGTCCTTATCAGCCCCCTGGACAGGCTAACAAGCTAAGTAAGCTCTGGGACAATTCCGTCTTCCAATAGAAAGGAGCAAATATTTGTCCAAAAGTCTGAGATATGTTAAATAGACTAAAAACCTACAAGTCTTGAGTTTAATAGGCTCTTTTTACCTTCAGACTGATGGTTAAGCTCATCTTTGCCTTTTCATTGTGACTCTAGGAGTTATCACTTCCCAAAACTTAAAAATGTATATTCAGTTAGCTGTTGTTTGCTGATGACATTATCTATTTTAAAAGAGGCTCTTATCTCTCCAGAACCCAACTTTGTCTGTTTTTAACCAACCACAGCTAGTTATTTTGGCCTTTCATAACTCAAAAGATTCTGAGCTTGAATATCACCATCACTTTTAAAGAATAATTTTTAACTTACTGAAGAAATTACCCAGAGAAATAAATAAGGAGTTTTATTTTGAAATTTTTTTAGGAAATAAAAGGTTAAGACACAGACCACAGTTGTTTGCAAATTAGGGTGGAGCCGATCAAAGCTTTGGCTGCAAGCCATTCTAAGAAAAACAATTTCATTGCAAAACGTTGTTAAAATAGATTAAGATTTCTCAACTCATTTCAACAGAATTTTAGTTTTATATGACCATAAAAGCGCTGAAGTTCACAGCTCCAGAATCAAAAGGCAACAAACACAAGCTCTGGTCAGGCAGGCACAGGAGCAAATTCTGATTTTTCCTCCCACCCAAAGAAAACCATCTCACCCTTCGCATCAAAAATCCCCCGGCAGCAAGAACCCCACCCCACTCCAGCCCCAAAAAGCCCGTCCTGCCTGGGGTGACACGAAGGGAAGGGGAGCAGGGCGGGAGAGGCACCGGCCGGGCACCCGGAGCAGCAGCGCCCCGCGAGTGCCGCAGGGAGCCGGGGCTGCTCCAGCCCCGCACGGCGAGTCCCCAGCCCCGTTATCATCAGATAACCGCCCAGGGGCACTTAAGCTCCTTAAATGAGCCACAGGTCACTTCACACACTGAAAGGGTCAATTAGTAACTTCTGTTGCCACTTAATTGCTACAAGGAGCTCCCAGGAAAGCCGGCTCGCCTGCTGTTTAGCGAGCCCTGCCTTGAACTGCGGCCAATCCCGGCTGGACAGCCACGGCAGCTCCTCCGGCGCCCCCCCGCTCATCCCGGGCCCCGCAGCCTGTCCCACATCCAGAGCAGCTTTCTCCGTGCCACGGCAGCTCCTCCGGCGCCCCCCCGCTCATCCCGGGCCCCGCAGCCTGTCCCACATCCAGAGCAGCTTTCTCCGTGCCACGGCAGCTCCTCCGGCGCCCCCCCGCTCATCCCGGGCCCCGCAGCCTGTCCCACATCCAGAGCAGCTTTCTCCGTGCCACGGCAGCTCCTCCGGCGCCCCCCCGCTCATCCCGGGCCCCGCAGCCTGTCCCACATCCAGAGCAGCTTTCTCTGTGCCAGGGCAGCTCCTGTGGCACCCACCCGCTCATCCTGGGCCCCGCAGCCTGTCCCACATCCAGAGCAGCTTTCTCTGTGCCACGGCAGCTCCTCCGGCGCCCACCCGCTCATCCCGGGCCCCGCAGCCTGTCCCACATCCAGAGCAGCTTTCTCTGTGCCAGGGCAGCTCCTGTGGCACCCACCCGCTCATCCTGGGCCCCGCAGCCTGTCCCACATCCAGAGCAGCTTTCTCTGTGCCACGGCAGCTCCTGTGGCACCCACCCGCTCATCCTGGGCCCCGCAGCCTACAGTCAAAACCTCCTTCTTAATCAGCCTAATCCCAATAACAATCTACATCCACTCCAGAACAGAAAGCCTCACCTCCTTCTGAGAATGAAAATTCATTATAAACTTCAAAATCTAAAAATAGACTTCTACTCCCTTACCCTTTTCCCCATTGCACTGTTTGTATCATGATCTATCCTACAATTTGCAACATGATATATGGCCTCAGACTCCTACATTACAAAATTTTTCACCTACCTGCTATTCTTCCTAATTGCCATACTCATCCTAAGCATTGCCAACAACCTATTTGTCCTATTCATTGGTTGAGAGGGAGTCGGAATCATGTCTTTCCTTCCAGCAGAGCTCTCTCCGTGCCAGGGCAGCTCCTCTGGCACCCACTCGCTCACCCTCGGCCCTGCAGCCTGTCCCCAGCCACAGGCGCTCTCCGCGCCACGG
>NW_005054339.1:1979604-2003450 GCF_000277835.1 Geospiza fortis | reverse complement strand
ACCCACAGGGGCTCTCCGTGCCAGGGCAGCTCCTCTGTCCCCATTCACCCTTGGCCCTGCAGCCTGTCCCCCACACCCACAGGGGCTCTCCGTGCCAGGGCAGCTCCTCTGTCCCCATTCACCCTTGGCCCTGCAGCCTGTCCCCCTCCCAGCGCGGCTCCCTCCATGCAGGGCTGGCCTGTGGTGAGGCAGGCTCAGCTTGCTCCGTCCTACACAGCACCCACAGCTCATCAGCACAGCCAAAAGCTCACTCAGAAACCCGGTTTTCATAGGAAAAACAAATAAAACCCCCCAAGAAGCCAAACCCAACCAAACCAACTCAAAAACCCAAACCATGCCCCCCTGCCCCGAAAACCAACAAAACACAAATCCCTATCGAACACTCATGGCAAATTTACTATTTTCTTTCAGGGAGCTCCTTCAGTCAGAGGGATTTTTAAAAACTTCTGCAAAAAGCACCCACAACTTATTCTGTTCATTCATTCACAAAAGCTGAACTTGTGTTCACATTTCACCAAGGTTTTACAGCTGAGGTGATCAGCCTCTCACTTCCGCCACTGAGCACAGAGCTGGGGAATTTTCCTCCCTTTTGGAGGCTACCCCAGCTGAGGTTTGTGCTTAGCCATGGTTTGAACCATCCTGTTTGCTGCTTCTTACAAACCTGCTACAGCACCCCAGGTTATTTAGCACAGCTCCTTCTGGAGCAATGTGGAACATGAAAAGCTCACAGGATAAAGCTCCAAGTGAAAATGCTGTATGAGGATTCAAAATGAGAGCAGTAAATTAGCTTTTTAATTGTGGCATGTGGTAGGACTACATAAACAAAGAAAAACCCCAAAATAAGTCTCTCTTTTTCAACATCTGAATGCAGAAGTATTCCAAAGGTGCAGCAAAGGACCATCTCTCTGGTAAGGCTTTCAGAGCCAGAATCCAATCACTTTTCTGGTTTTATGGGCAGGACAGTGGCACCAGAACAGGCCCTGCTTAAATCAAGCTTTTGAACTGTTTTGCTGGTATTTTTTGCACAGCTCCATCCTCACAGGCTTGCAGATGCCTGGAGACTCAGGACCAGTTTAATGAAGCCACATTCCTGAGGGGCCATAAGTCTGCATTAAACACCCTGATCAGACTGAGTTCAGAATGTTCAATAAAACCTCAGACATTTACAGCAGAGGTTCTTGCTACTGTGAGAAAACTTGCAAATCAGTGTGACAGATGACAACAAGCAAAACCATATTTAATGCATTTGATTCCAAAGCACAATTTATTCATCTAATTCTGCATGGGTGTACATATTTATGCCCTCTCTTTCTCCCCATATCCTTAATTACTACAAGCCCTAGATAAATTCAGCTTTCTGCTATGTGGAAACTTATTTCTCTGTATGAGACAGGATGACTGAGCAGCACATTAGCCCAGAGGCAAAGCACAACTTTGGCCAAGGCAGGGGAAGAAACCTGACACAATTCCCATCTCTCTGGCATTGCCATGCAACCAGTTTGTGACAGAAGAACTTCCAAATCAAGCTAACATTTTCTTAAGTAAAATCAGAGAAGTGTCCTACAGAGAATATTCATCCACTTTGGAGGTGAGAAAATTCTCTATATGAATATCAGCAGTTTCCTAGGCAGGTGTATCACTCCCCATTTGTCCCTATTTCTACTGGCCTTAGTGGGAACACTTCTTTCTGAATTTTATCACAAATTAAATCCTGCTGCTCTCTGATACATACAGGTAGAGAAAGAATTTGGAATTATACCATTTGGACTGGAGAATGTAGAAATATTAAGGAAGTTAGCCCTTAAAATATCTGAAATGGAAAGAGTCTACACTAGGCTGTTCTCATCTTTGGATTTGAGCTAAATTCTCACTGCAAATAACTTTCATGCATTTTTAATGTCATTTAGTTGAAGACTGTCACATTGGACATTTAAGTACATCACAATTGAAGGTCTTGCATACTTCAGCAAGGCTAACCCAAAGGTTTCTCACCCTGAAATGTAGATATAGTTCAATCTGATTTTAATAACAGTTAATCTTTTTCATCTCCACCAGCTGTGAGGCCATGAATAAATAAAGACAGGTTGGAATTTCAGGAGTTGAAAAAGACTGTGACATGAATAAAAGTTGTCTTTTCCTCTCATAGCACAAGGGAGCATCACAACCAGCAACCCTGAGCTCTATCTGGGTTCTTGGAGCCAGAGAGCCTGGATGTAAAACCAGAAAAACAGAGGAGAACCTCCAAAAGCTGCAGCAAATTATCAAGTGAAAGAAAATTACACCAGTCAAAGAATATGAAAGCAATGTTCCAGCAGTGGTTTGGACTAGTGTAACTGAAAAGCACTTCAGAAAACAATATTAGAGGGCACAACAAAACCAATGTGCTTATGCTTACACAGGTATTTGCTGAGAACTATCTCTGAATGCAAGTAAAGCTCTCATCATTTATTGTTTGCTCTTCACAGCCTCCTGTACTCAAACCTGGCACAAAAGGATGCTCAGGGAAATAGCTGCTGAGTAATTTCAAGCCAGTATCAAACCTTTCCTCAGCTATTCAAAAGCACACAGTGAGAGAGGACTCTCTGACCTGCTAGTTTTTGAGTAAGATGGAAAAATGTCAATAAAGGTTTTAAGACTGAGGGATGTGCTATTCACAGCCTGTGGACACACCACTGCTGACCATGTAAACAACTCCTCACTCTTCTCCCCTCCTTACACTCTGTGACAGAAGCCTGCAGTTTCCACTAGGAAAGGAAAAACTATTTGCATGTGCCAGGAGAAATTCTGCACCCACACCCACAATGCCTTTTCTGGACTATTTGAGGATATAACATTGACAACAACTCGACTGACTTGCTGTAATTAATAATCAAAAAGCACATTTCAGGATCATAAAGCAGATGATAGCATTCTCCTAGAAAGCACTATAGATTAAAATTATGTTTAACATTTCTTCAACAACACTGATAAAAATTAGATACCATAAAGTAAAGGTAGAAAAATTACCAATAGTGAATTACCCTATGAGAAAAGGAGCTTGTAGGACAAGTACCAAAGGAAAGTAATACTCAGATAAAATCTTGGTCCAATTGTTAACACTGATAATTACAAATTAAAATTTGCTTTATATAAACTGTGATAGGTAGGGACCTCCTCAAAGAAAAAGGACAAGCCATGGCAGGCAAGACAGAGCAAATGGATGGTCCCAACCCCTACACTTCCAGAACTGTTTCAGAAAGCTGTTGGTATTCCCAGACATCCCAGTCTAACACTCTTTTGGCCTGGTGTTCCAAGATGATGCAAAACCTGAGCTGATTTCTCATAATATACCATTCTGGAGGAGGTTAGGTATTGATTTCACAAGCCTATCAAAGAGGACACACCAAAGCACTTCAGAAAAATAGGACTACAGAAAACCAGATTACAATGGCAGCAAACAGCTTCAGTTATCTGACTCTTCCAACAGCAGCAAAAGCTTGCCAAAATATTAAGAAGAAGATGAACACAAGGACAGAACTAGGTATTAACCACTGACTGATAAATGCCTTAAAATAATAAGTGTTAACACCACCAAGCTTTTCACAAGCCCATCTCATAGTGGTACCACAGAAAGGAAAGTCGCAGCTTCTTGAAACACAACCACCAAGGTGGGCCAGATTTTGTTTCCCTTTAAGCCAGTGGTACACCCTGCTCTGATCCAGAGCAGTAACAAACACAGCCATGATAACCCCAGAGCCAGAGCACAACCCAGAATCTGTGAACCTGGAGCCTCTCCCTGTGAACAGCACCAGGCACTGCGGGACACTCACTGTGCTCATCTTCCACATTGCTCATGTTTTTAGAGAAGCTGGCCAGGACTGTTACCTGCATCATACTGCTGTTCTCCATTCATCTCCACAGGAGCCCAGAGGCTGTTCCCAGCAGCCAGAAGCAGGGGGGTCCGAGGCTGTCACTGTTTGGTGGTCATGAGTCACCTCCTGCCTTCCACAGCAGCCAGGACATTCAGGAAGGGAGCCTGGAAAACACCGGAAAGGAACAGCTGGTAAGGAAATCTTCATGGGATCTTCAGCTACTTTTAAGATAGAATCCTAGAGTGATTTGGGTTGGAAGATCATCTCCTTCCAACCCCTGCCATGGCAGGGACACCTTCCACTATCCCAGGCTGCCCAGGTCCCATCCTACCTGGCCTTGGGCCTCACCACCCTCACAGGAAACATTTCTTCCTAATATCCAATTGACAAACTTATTAGTAATTAAATAATTGTTTCATTATGAATGCTAGAAATTAAGTAAAAACAGGACTAAAGCAAGCCCACCAGCTCATTAGCAGTGGATCACAAGTTTTGTTTCTTTACAAAATTCTCCACAAAAGCAAAGTTGCATAGTAAATAAGTCTAGGTGACAGGTTTCTTTAGAAATAACACATTTTGACTGACATCTTTATATGAATCAAAGAGATGAGTGGTCATAAAACCAAGATTATTGGCTTGAAAATTCTTGTAAGAAAAAGGTAATCTCAAAACCCCTTTGCATTCTTGTTGAATGTCTGTGAAGCACCTGTTTTATTTAAGTGATATACCTGGAATAATAGAGAAGACTAAAAACCAGGTTCTAAAAAACATAGGTTGTGCTTCTGAAATGAACACATTTTGAATAACAATGCTTTATAAAAAGGAAGTCCTACACATTTGAAAAGTCTCTGATTTTGAGTATTGAACAGCTGTAGTGTCTATGCAGACTACCTGATAAACCTTAGAGGTACACAACACTGGTAGCTTCCTTCACACACAAATAAATCATCAAACTTGAATGGAATAAAATATCCAGCAGCAGTGCTCAGTCATGTAGGAAGTCCAAGTACAATCAAAACTACAGGCAACTTCAGAAATTTTCATTACATGTGAAAAAAAAATTTTGAGAGTAGCAAGAGTTATCATTAAGAGCTCCTATTGAATGGCAGCTTAATGCCACAAAAATCTACTGTGTAGAAGATACTAATAACTTTTATTCATTACAGCTTCAAAGGAATGTGTCTGGAATGGAACCCAGCTGCCAATTTCTGCTACATGCCTCTAACCTGCTCCATTCCAGCTCAGAAAGTCTGTGCTCAGCATGCAACTACAAGGTCACACATTAACTCCCACCCAGCTCTGCCTCTGTGAGAAAGGCACTGAGAAATTAAGCACAGGCTCCACTCTCACTCTCCACTGGCTCCTCACACTTGTTCCAGGCCCAGAGGTCAAAGCAGAGCAGGGTGAGGTAACTCAAGCACATGTTCCTATCCTCTCCCTGCACAGGCTGAGCTTCCATCTATTCCATCTTTTATAAAGTGATGCTGGAAGAGGATGTCACTGGCACGATGCTCAGCACACAGAGAAGAACTAACCAACAAAACACTTTTTAATCATTAATCAAAACATGTCTTGGTAATGGCCTATCCCAAATCTATCAGCTGTCACAGTGCTAAGCCAAAACAAAGGCAATGCTGTGAGCAAAGCATATATTCCACAAGTCTGAGGATATGCCACTGCTTTAGAACAGTGTATCCCTGGCAAAGTATATTCAGAATTAATCACAATTAAGCTATTTTCAGTTTATGGGATACAGTTCTCAATTAGCTTCTATAACTAAACTATGTGATGCAACTACACTTTCTTTTTTTTAACATGAGAATATTTAGGACACTACCCTCCCCACCAAAACCCCAAAACAAACCCACAAAACCAAACCCCAAGCACAAAGAGGCTGTTGATTTAGAAGATGCCAAACACTGGCAGCTCCTGTTGTAGCTGATTGATATTCTGCCCAAGTCAAGTTGGGTTGTTACTCAGGATTTCATAAGCAGTTGTGGTGTTTTATGTACACAAAATTGAGAGCACTTGTAATTAGCACCCACCGTGGCTGCTGCTTACAGTCTGGCACCCCAAAGATCATCTTTTGATAAATCTCGAGGGAAGTGGAGCACAAGTGCAGCTGGAACAGAGCTGCTTTGGAAATACTTTGGACTCTTCAGCCTCACTTCTGCATTTCAAATCTCCTTTCAGCACATGAAATATTCAGATGTTAGCAACTGGAGGCAGCATTAAAAACAGTTACAGTTCATTAAAGCCAGATGGCTCACTTGAATATGAAAAGAAATCAAACATAAGTTGGCTGTTGAATTAAAGTAAATCAGCTGGTGTCTGAGGCTTAATATCATTTTAAAACAAAGGCACACCAGACAATGGGGACAGGAGCCACCCCTTAGGACGGAGCTCCGGCAAGGATCGGCTTTCAGCGAATTCCTTCATGCCGAGGCACCCGGCAAAATCTATTTCAAACCGTGTCCAGCACGGAGCTGCTCCCGGCGAGCAGCAGGAAACCTGTCCGGGGCAGGGCAGGGCAGGGAAGGGCTCCTGCAGCACCCAGAGCCTGCTCTGCTCTGTCTGCTCCGGAGATGGGCAGGGCAGGGCTGGGAAGGGCTCCTGCAGCACCCAGAGCCTGCTCTGCTCTGCTCCGGAGATGGGCAGGGCAGGGCTGGGCAGGGCAGCACCCAGAGCCTGCTCTGCTCTGCTCAGGAGATGCGCGGCCAGGGCAGCGCGGGTCCCTGCCTTTGGTACTCTGGGGGCAGCAGGAGAGGGCTCAATGTCCTCAGGGTCCCTGTGCCCAGTCACACATTTACCCAGGCTTTTTCTCCTCGACAAACAGCAATGATGCGTTTCCTCGGAGAGGAAATGACACGTACACTTTTTCTAAAGACATTTGTAACTAATTTTTCTGTAGGACTCATGGTGGTCCCGATCCTGGAGCTGCACAGGGCAAGCTGCAGAGCACAGACCCCCCTCAATCCTAATTCCTGATGCTGCTGTGCAAAACCCACACTTCATTTGCTCTGCTTCTATTATTGCTGCAGAAACCAGCCATTCTCACCGCCTCCAAAAAGCCCACCGCTCCAAACAGCTTTTTTTAACCTTTTTCCTACTCTAACACCACTACACTCAATCGTTAATTTAGGTCTCAGCCGGCCCTTTTGCTACACGAAGATCAGATAGTGACTCCAGGGGAAAAAGGGAGCACGTTGGAATTGAGATTTGTGTGTGACTGGGTACTCGCAGGGCATACAGCTTATCAATGCATGAGCAGAGCTAAGGCAGAAATGCAGCTGCATGGGATCCTCTGCCCTAGCAGATAAGGCAGGCCTAAAACATCAGCCCTTTGGAGAGCACATCTGCGCCCACTCAGAGGGCAGAGACTCCAGCCAGCCTGACTGAGACTCTGCTTCTCCTCACTGACAGAACAAAGTCAAAAATGGAAAGGACCTCCTTGGATGACAACTTAAGTTGAAGTGTTGTATTAAAAAAAAAAATTAAATTCTACAGCGCAAAAAGAAACTAATGCAATAAAGTATGCAGGTAGGAGCCAACTTAATTTTAGCTTAAACTTAAAATGTGTAGCACTTGATTCATAAACATTTTGGAAATGCATTCCAGCTATACTGACGAGTTTCATATACTCTCAGTTAAGTGTCTTCAGCACAAAACAAGATACATTGTGCAAATTTCTCAACCAGAACCAAAATCAACAGTGCTGGAGAAAATTAATTTTCAAGCTATTCAGTGTGAGTTTAATTCACTGTTTTGTAGCAATACACTTGCAGACTCAGAAATACCCAAACTCCCACCTTAGGGTCAGTACATTTCCTTAAAACAGCCCCATTCTTTTGGGGAAAAAGCCAGAGACTCTGGCTAAGCACTGCTGCCAGCTCTGTGGAAGGACACAGCAGATCACCTGCCACAGCAGATCAACAACCACCTCCATCAGGCACAATGGCAGATTTCTGCCTCCTTTGAACAAAAACCTCACCCTTGATATCAGGGCTGAGTGAGGCAAAAGCAAACAAACATTCAGAAGAGCATCTGGTGTAGGAAATCTTTAATACCTATGAAGGAACTGTTTGGGATTCCCAGATCAAGTGTCTGCAGGATCACTGCTGCTGCCCTTGGATGGGCAGCTCACCAAACTCCACAGAGCTGCAGGATGTGGGAGACACCAGCACAGGGGTGTTCAAGGCCACCAAGGCTTTGCCCATGTCCTCTCCCCCATGTGGGGGATTTTAACTCCAGCGACACAATGCAGGAGCAGGGTGGGCACACACCCAGCCTCTGTCTCAGCTGCCATGTGGAATACGACCCATGTTTTCTCATTCAACAACCACATCAACTCTTTTGTCAGACAGGACATGAAAAATATTTTCTTGGGAAGCAAAATATTATTGCACATACATCTATGCCCTTCGCTCTTGCTCCATCCTGCTGCCATTGTCCCTGCTGGAGCCCTTGGCAGAGGTCCTACTTCTCCAAGAAAGGGTCTCCAGAGTCCCATACTTCACACAAGCTTCTAGTTCTCCAAGCCTTTTAGAGTCAAAATAGGGTTTAAGGCTTTCCTTCTAATTTTGTCTTCTCTGCTTTAGTCCCTACCAGCTGGAAGCCTGGATAACATTTTAGATATTTTCTAACTTTCAGTTGTATAAACAAAACAAGTATTTCACAAGCCTTCCTAGTACCTGACATCCCACAAAAAAAAAGACAGAGTGGAAGACTTATTACAATGTCCAATTTATGCTGAAATTCCAAATTTTCAAGCCATTGTAATTCCTATTCTGCGACAGGAAGAAAAGAAAAAATCAGTTTTGGTTGTTTCTGTAGGAAAGAAAACTACCTGTCACAGAAGCCTTGGCTCAGCATTGTTAGCACACTCCAAATCCTTCCAAGACCTGCAAGGCCCAGAAAGCATTCTATGGATAGGCAAAATAAAGTTTGATGCCTCTATAACAAAGTAATAAAAATACTACCAACTTCATTAGTCACAGCTGCTGAAGGAATTATCCCACCCAATGTGGAGAACAGAAACCTTTGGCTGACTTGCAGTTCTTTAAGGCATTACTTTTACACACACAATTGAAACAGTTGGTCTGTGAGAAGCAGCTTATTTGCCTGATTCTGTAAGGATTTATCCAATACAAACAAACCACTGAATCACCTTTCATGCAGGTAGAACCACCATCTACCACTAAGGTAGAACATTTCCTTTAAGTTGTCTTATATGAACAGCAAAATTCTGCTGAGACCTTGAACATGAAGATTATATATGTATATAAATGCAAATAGGAACTATCACCAAAGTTAGATTCATTATTAAAACTTACTATAATTTCTCTCCCACCTGCACTGAAATCTCTACTCACAGATCAGTAGCCCTGACAACTCCCTGCTGCTCCCATTAAATCTGTTTTAGCAGAAGAGAACTCAGGTTCATCCATTCCATTGCAACACCAACACTGAGACTCCTCAAAGTGAAGCGCATTTAAAGAACACACTTTCTGTTCTTACCCTCCCAAAGAAATTCTTGTAAGATGTCAAAGGGGCAAAGAATCTGCTGAGGAGGATGCAGGCCAACATCAGCAACCAGGCTCAGAGAGCTGTGTGGTTCTGGAAGACACCTCACACGTTCCACATGGAGATAACCACAAACAAGCACCCTGCAGAGGATGCAGCCTGCACCGCTGCACTGCAATGCAACAAGAAGGGGATTAGTTCTATTCCAAGGGTTTACTCAAAATAAAAGGCCTGTGTTTGTGACAGCTGCCCTGCTCTGACCCAGCCTGACCCATCGAGGTGGGCAGAACCAGCAGAGGCTGCTCTGTGCACACTGGACCAGCTAAGCCCACAGTTATTTACAGGGTTGAACACTGCTGACCTCCGTGCACAGACACCTCCAGGACTCACACAGGTGTCTAAGCACTGCCACAGCAGCACCCCAGCTGTGCCCCTGGCCCCTCCTTGCCTGCAGCACACAGGACAGGGTGGCTATGTCACCAGGACAGGGCAGGGCAGGGGGAGGCTGCACCAGGGAACCAGAGCCCCTCAGGGCAGGTTAAATGCAGCAAGTGCTGGCATTACACAGACAAATAAACAGGAACCTGAAAGGTTACAGCCTGGCAGTCCTTTCTGCCTTGAACACGTGGAGATGTCTGTGAATGTACATTTTACCAGCATAAATATATTTACCAGAGAATAGGAGTATCTATTTGGTCATGAAATGGGACCAGTGCCCCCACCTTTAACTTGATCTTTCATTAGAGCTATTGTACATGACAGGAAAAAACCCAAACAATAACCCATTTAACAAAATTTTGCTGATACCATACATTATGTTTATCTTTTCCACTTAGATTAGGTCAGTTTATGTCTGTTTTCCAATCCCAACCCTGTCTGAAGTCCAGTGGCTTCCAGGATTTGACTCAGAGCCTGGATCTGCCTGGCCATCCAGGCAACACACCTAGAACTGGGAAGCCTGGTTAATGAATCCTGAAATACACAGGTCCAGCTCAACAAATCACAGGTCTGACTTTACAACCTGTGCTGTGCTATCCAGCCAGTAAAGCAATTTCCATGGGACTGCAGGTTAAGTCCAGGTGAGAATGAAACAGTCACAGCTCTATTCCCAGCTAATTTAAATGCCACTGGACAGAGAGAGCACTGTCTTGACAGGGGAATAACACACAACAGGGTGTCCCAAAAAGTTCCCTTATGTTTGTAAGTGGTTGCAAATAGGAGCTGTTAAATACAGTTTGCCTCAAACATTTAACATAGTCAGGAGTTCTGTTTCTTTTTTAAGTGCAAAATCTTCAGCATTATTGTGCTCTCTTCATCTATTTTCATGGCACGCAGACTACAGGCACGTTGGAGGTTATGGGCCAAATAAAGAAACCACACAGAACAGATTGCTCTGTTTTCATTGTTGATTTTTTAAATTCATGTCCTATTGCATGAATATAACTGCCTGAAGTTACAAGTTGGAAGAGAAGATGAAGGAAAAACATGAAGTTCCTGCTGCTACCAAGTCCCAGACAACAGCCTGGCAGCTTCTTATCCTCCTTACAAAGACAAGCAGCATGAACAAGCAAATATTCTACCAGTAAAATGTAGTATGATTCATAGTGAGATAAAATAGAGCACTCAGATGGAAAGACACTGACTTCTACCTCTGGATCTGAATCCCTGGTGCATGTAAGTATGGAATCCCATGGGATACAGTGATGGGGAAAAAGATGCTGCCTGTGAGGAAGCCATAGGCAAGAGTTAATGTGCAAGCAGAGGGAGGAACCCTTTACACTCCCTTTGAGGAGCCTATCTACTATGTGAGAGAAAAGAGTTTTAAGTCAAAAAGTACCTTCACTGCACATATACTGAGGCAATTTACAAATATACAAATTAATCTCTAAGTGCCCAAAACATGAGAATTACTGGAAAAACCTCAGAACACCAGGTTTGGAAACTAATTTCAAACTACAAAGGATGCCAGGCCTGCAGACAACATAAGAAGGTCAATGCAGTCTTCACAAAGTTACAATAAATCATTCCCTAACACTGCCACGAGGTTTGATTTGTTCAAACAAGTCTTTGCTGCCGACTCATATTCTGTGCATGTGTTACAGGAAAATCTTTGAATAAAATCTGAACAGGACACTCAGGTTGACTCAGCACCCACGGGGGGAAAAAACTCGGCACAATCTCCCAAATCCTTCTTTGAAAATGAACTCCTGTTTCAGAGAACCAACTAATGGATGTCATCACTGCAGACAATACAACCATTAACAGAGAAGACTGCTGGGGGAAGGAAGGTATCTTGAAAATAAGACATTTAAGAAAAAATCCATTACATAAAACACCTCTTGCATGTAAAAGCACACCCCTAACTCGTTTCCTTCTTTTGTCATGCCATTGAAATGGCACATGATACAGAAAAAAGTAATATATTACACTAATTTCTCATCCACAAGGGCAACATTCCCATGAGTGCCATCACAGCCACGGGACAACTCAGATTTGGGTTTAGAAACTGACTTAGTTGTTGAACTTTATATTCCTGTTTTTAAAATATTGGCACTTGTACTAGGGGAAAACAAAGGGAGTTGAATTTCATTTATATTTCTTTGCATACATGGATCATCAGGCCTTCTTCCTTGGACAAACAATCCATTAGTCAAATTGTCAGTGGCAGGCTAGAGTGAAAATTAAGACAGAAAATAATTTATTTCAAAGTTTGCAGTTTTGGTATCATATAATTTCAATCTAAGTAATTTAATCTTAAATCATTTCAATTTAAAAGCCCTTAATCACAGCAGCTTTATTTGTTTTTATGCCCAGTAGCGATATTTGAACATAAGGTCTGTACAAACAGATGCAACTGCAAATCAAACTGTCCAAGAGACAGAAAACCTATTTTAACAAGCAGTGGCACTAAAAAAAAACCTGTCCATGACTGCAAATAAAATCTGCAGAAGCAAATAGCCCACAGTTTCAGCAAAAGCAGTCATCACAACAAATCAAGTTGGATCAAAACAGACTAATAACTCATGATTTTCCTTACAAAGAAATTAGCTTACTCCTGAGTGGCCAGCACAGGGCACCGAACAGGCAAACAAACAGGGAAAGCCTGTGGTGCAGAAGTGCTCTTTGGAAAGTGACATCTGAGGTCATTTTCCCTAACAAGGATGCTGTGGTACCTACTAGCAAGAAGATGAACAGGAAAGAGGACTCTAAAAGGGCTCTAAAAGGTGACAGCCACACCCAACACACACTGACCCCACTCTACAAAGCCACCTCATCATCAAGGCCATCAGTGCTCAGGCTTTGCTTTCAGAAATGCTGAGAAGCAGCTCTTCATTTCAGATGAAACTCAAATAAATGAGACTACAGATTTTGAAGAGTTAGGTCTCGGGGCCTGCCCTGTCATTTTCCTCACAAACCCATGTTTCAGAGTCCAGCTTCACTCCAGAACTTGTGTGCCTCAGGTTTTTACAGTCATAGCTCAATCTCACTGGTTCATTACTGTGCAAGGCAGGTCTGCTGACCAGAGCAGCCCTGGAATGTTCCCAAAGAGCTCAGCAGGCAGCAGGTGCCAGCACCAGCACAGCATCTGCACAGGGACACAGAGAGCCCTGCTCTGCCAGCCTGGGGACAGGAGTGAGGACACCCCTTCCTCCTCCTCCTCCTCACAGCCCCTGAGCCTGGGACTGACCCACCCTTCCCAAAGTCCTCGCCCAGCAGTGCACAGAAACAGCAGCAGCACAGAAAATTAAACAGCAGCAGGTGTCACTCCTTCTGCAAGGATATGTTCTCTTCTCCTCCTCCTCCCCAGGAGAGCTCAATTCAATGCATATTACCCTTACACCATCCAGATGTTAATCCTTGCCAGGACTACAACGATTTCCTGCTCAGGCACTCCCCAGTTTGAAAGTCAAAACATGACTGTCAATTATCACCCTAAAATTGAGGGGAAGCCAAGAACAAAACCACAATTCTACCATGCATGGACACCGCTGGGGAATGTATCTCAAAGCATGTGTCCCTCTGCTCGAGCCTCCAAATGTGAATATAAGAACTCCTAATTCCATTTTTATTAAATTGAATCACTTTCCACCTCAACCACTGAGTAAAAATTATCACCTCAAGTCAGAAATTCTAGATGAGGTAAAAATCAACTTCCTACAATGCATATTGAAAGATCCCTCATAAAAATCAGTGCAGAGAGCAGGTTATCCTACATCCTAAATTTCACCTAAATTTCTTTTTATACAAGAAAAAGCCCTCTGCAGCCTGGGTTCAACAGATCTTTACTTTGATCCCCAGCCTGTTTCATCGGTCTCCTGTGCACTCTTGAACACTCCCAGTGCTGTTAGCAGGAGATGCATCCTGACCTGAGCTGCTCCATATCCTCCAAAGATAGCATCACTGATGAGGAAGCCTTGAGTATAATCACCTCAAACTAATCTAATCTGAGTTACTTCAGGACTGATAGGACAAGATTCCCCATTCCAGGGCAGGATCTATCACTCCCATGTGAGACATGATAAAACTGCAGAGGAGGTTACATGATTTCCCTGCAGGTACCGGAAAGCCCATGGCAGAAGCAGCCCTAGGTGTGCCTGTGTGGGCATCTGGCAGATACTGCTGGGGCTTCAGAGTGTAACAGCAAAAAAAAAGTCTATTTTCCCTGATGGTGACAAATATGAGTTTACTGACACAGCTCAAATGCTAAAAGCAAAGCCAGTGATACTGAATAACTAGACAGAAATATCTGAATTATTTAGTAGACAGTGCAGAAGCACCAAACAAGCCAAAGCATGATCTGACCAAGAAAAGAACAAGGGAAAAAAAAACCAAACCCATCAGCTATTAGTTCCCTGCTGGAGAGAAGAAACAGCTGACTGCAGGATTAAGACAGCAGCCATGGCAGAGAGGAGGGTGAGACTGCATGGCCAGGGATGGTGACAAGCAGCACTGCTGCTTTTTGATTGCCAAATACTACACTGGCTAAGCTGCAACATGAGATAACATCCCCAGACTTTTTTTCTCTTGGACAATCTTTCTGAAACACTATCTGAAACCCTGAAGTATTCCTTGGCTAGTATCAGAAAGGAATGGAAAATCCACATTTCAACCACTCCTTTTAATAATCCTGTAGAGAAAATCCTGACCAACTGATCACAGCCAATATTTCTTCCTCATTTAACTTCCAAAACTCTGTCTCCTGCAAATGACATTTTATTTATAGCAGTGGTATTTGCTGTATAACTGATTGGGGAAGGCTGTAAATGAGCATCATTGCATATATATGGAAAACAATGATAAAGCAGTCATCAAAAAGCTACAGAACATTTAAATATTCAAATAAGACAATCTGCATAACCCCCCACCTGAATTTTAATTTTTACAAAACTTATTTCATACCTTTGTGCCATAGGTGATCTATGCAAGCTACTTCTTTTCCACAGAAAAATGGCACCTTTCTCTTTGAGATGTGTCCAAGTGCTATTAATTTTAATTCTCGGAGCAAAGGGTAAAAAGGAGGCTTTGCCATAGAAGGAGAGGCTATTTTTAAAGCCTAAGTGCTCAAGGCAAGAAGGCAAAGGTGAAGATGCTGATGAGCCCCAGTAAGGTTGCAGTGGCACAGAACTGCATCGAGGCTCCTCACCCACCCAGCAGAGCAAGGTTACAACCTGCAGCTCTCTAAAATGGGAGCTACCAAAATGGGAAGGAGAGAAAAACAGTGCTCTGAGGTAAGGGAGACAGACATCACAGCAAATCAGCCTTTGCAGTGAGGCAAGGACTTCCAAGGGAAAAAGAGGATCAGCTTGTGGGGGACCCCATAAAGAAGCAGCTTTTACCAAGCAAGTTAAAAAGATGTCATCATGAGCTGGAAGGTTAAATTAACACCTGGCAGCTCTGGAGCTGGGATCACTCAGAAAGCACTTAGAAAACACAAACCAAACCCAAACAGAATGCTCTTACAGCCTTGCAATGCTGAAGTCAAAACATTCAAAACCTCTACCTTTGCACTTCAGATGCTGCAAATGCAACAGGTAAGGGAGATCAGGAGCTTTTCTTATTCAAACCTTACTCTGAAATCTTGAGCAAGGCAGATTTTAAAAACCTTTTCTGTCCATGCACTTTTAAACACTATCTTACATGTGTTCACCCAGTGGTACCAGTTACTTTTTTAGCATTTTTGAGTGTGGAGATTCACTACTGCCTTAGAAACAGCTCTGCTCCATCCTTAGTGCTGCTGTTATAAAGAGCAAACACCAGAATATTCCTCAGACAACAAGATCACTTTTAGCACCACTCAATTCCCTGACCACAGACACATTAGGTCATACATATTTAAAGAAGTATCATGCCAGCAAAACTTAGATTTGATAAGAAAAGCCTCAAGTAGGAAAGGGTGTTAGGCTCTTCCTCCTGGTACACACACCTGGGGAAGGGGGAGCAAGGGAATGAAGAGGGAAAAGAGGGGGTCAGTAAAAGCAATCACTGCAGTTTTGCCCTCAGGATCAGAGAAACTAAGGGGAAAATGAAGAGCAAACACCTAGAAAACATCCATTTGCTTCAGAAACAAAATTTCCTTCTTTAAACATTAACCAGTTAGTCCAGAGATTTCCATGAAGTTGGGGACCAAGCCCACCAACGCTTCAGCAGAAGACTTGGGAATTTATTTTACTGCTTTCACAAACAATGAAGAGAGCAAAAATCAAAGTGCTAACAGTAAATGTCCAAATAAGTACTTGCCTCAACATGTGCTTTGAGAACCTTTGATGTTAAAGAAAGAGGAGGAACCTGAAAGAAGAGGTCAGGCTTTTCTTGAGAATAACAGCTCCTCAGGGCTCAGCCTCAGCATGGAACAAGGAAACGTACCTCAAAATGTTTGTTTCCAGACTTCACCACTTACATGTTCTTAAAAGACTTGTGAACATTCTTTGTAGCTTGGCCGTAGTTCCACTCATAACTTAAGCAAAATAAGGCTGCGCCACTCTGAAGAAGGCAGTTCCACACCCACTCATTCATCCCTACCCCACATTAAACTTTCCATGGGGCAAACTCGCACAGCAAAGCCAAAGAGGAGACCCTGTCTAGGCTAAACCTTTATTTATAAGATTTATAAACAACTACTACCCCCTTCATCTTCCTGATCAGGCACAGTATTCAATTCTAACAGCAGAGATGAATGAAGCTTCCAGCCTTCAGTTATTTATAAGCCTGTCAGTGTCCCATCACCCTGGCTGTCACACAGTGCGCTTTGCTCCACAGGATGATGGAGCACAGGAAATATCCAAGCACAGACCAGAAACTGTGGAGCTCAAGTAAGAAAATGTTGACTTTTCAGATTCACCTGAACTGCCCCAAGGTCTCAAGCAGGCATTGACTGGCAACACCAGCACTGGCAGCACCCAGTTCACAGGTCAGTGAGTGTTTTTCCTGACAAGCAGAAGTGTTTTCTTGTGCAGCAGAGCTCAAGCACAAGCCTGTCCTGCAGCCATGGAGCAGCACAGCAGCCTGGCACTGTTCTGTGGCTCTCACATTTTGGAAATCTCCCCAGGCATCGTGCCAGGAGAAGCCATGGGAAGACAGCTCTGTCATCTAGGACCTGGCTGATCAATACAACTTAAATTTGGAGCTACACAGCAGCTCTCAGGGAGTTATGGAGTGCAAACCAGGAGTTTGGATCATACTTTCAGGTTATCTGCCCTTACAGCAACAGCTGATTTCTTTGGGTATCAGCCCCAAATAATGTTTGAGAAGCCTTGAAGCCCTTTTTCCCTTCTAGCTGTTTGCTCTCAATGCTTTCCACCCACCAGAGCATCACCCACTTGCTCCAGAGGTTCTGTGCTGTGAACAGAAGAGCAGTGCTCCTACAGCTCTAGGAGATCTACACAGCACAGTCCTCGAAAATACCAGTTCACAACCAGCACGAGGGAATTCAGCCTTGTTATATAAGCTAAATGTTGGTATTTAGCAAGCTCCACATATTTGGTAATTGGATGGTTGCACACACAAAGTTGACCTGTTTTATTTAAATTGTATTTTAGTTACCCTAAGGACAAAATTCCATACTGCACTTTCACTTTTTTAATCCAAGAACTTGCAGAGCTGAGACACTTCTATGGGATCAGTGTCATTAAAGCTGCTTCTGATGAGAGAACCATTATGCCCAGATTGTCTGAAATAATCACAGCCATGCAGAGATTCTCATTTATCAGTTAAGCTGTATCACTGTGCCATTTCACTATGCTTTAAATAAGCTGTCCACAACAAGCTAAAAAATAAAAAAAAACCAGCCCCACCTTCTCTCAGTCAGAAAAAGAGCCACAGGAAACACAAGCATACAATAACCAAAAAAATTTTTAAAAAATCAGGATTTCTATATAGATGGTTGTTACCTCTGCTTCCCTGACACCAGCAGTATTGCCAAGGACTTGGAGGGGCCACATCCATCACCATTCACCAGCACCTGATTAATTGCTCCTGATCAGTTTCCCACTCAGTGCTGAACATGAGATGACCTTATCTGTGCTGATATTTGAAGTACACACAACAGCAACTGGCATTCAGGCATGGTATATAAACTAACTTAACCAGCATGGTTTGCACTTCATTGCATGGATTCTTCCAACACAACAATCCCAGGAAGGAATTCCCCCTCTCTCCAATCCTTTGGGTGACCAGGAGATGCAGATTTTCCCAGGGAAGCTCCAGCCTTACCCTCCCTTATCAGTTAATGGAAGGCCAAGCCCATGGTTTCAGTCTGCCAGGGAAGTCCACAGGCAGACTAACAGTTAATGAAATAAGCATCTATTATTGCACTAACACTGAACTTGTATACTTTAGAGAAGACTGAAGCTATTTTACTCAATAGCAGCTGTGTTTACACTATAGCACAGTCTGGTACCTCTGAAACTCAAGTGAACTTCTATCCCACAGTCACTGTGCTGGTTCCAAGGGAAAAAAACCTGTTAAGACAAGGAAACATGCTTCAGCTTCTTGTGTCAAATAAAAATCTTTACTCTAGCAGCTGCTTTTAAAGGTACAACTTCATTTATGATAGATCAGGAATACAAACTGAACCCCAAATATAGGGAAAAGAGATGTTTCATTTATCCACTTCAGTATGTTTCATTTACTTATATGTAAAAATTCATCTGTGCTCACCAGACCAAATTTTTAAGGTACACAAATACATTTTTATCAATATAAAAGCCAGCTTACAGTTTAGACTCTGAGCTGCATCCATCAGTCACTGTCAAGAACACAGCACCTGTACTCCAGCTTCCTTCACATGAAAAAAATGTCCATTGTCAAGAGAATTCAGTGTTACTTATTAATGATTTAGGTGAGTGGGATCTTCCTTTCTCCTCCTAGCACTCACTGAACAGTGGGAAATAACACTTTTATTTTATGGGAAATAACACTTTTATCCAGAACTACCAAAAGCCTCAGGCATCTATCCTGCACCATGCAGTCAGCTGGACCTGTGAAACTCATTGCTCAGACAAGGAAATATCTCCTTGCTTTCACCTGAAAACCACTGTTTGTGCTACAATGATGATGCCAGATCCATCACAAGAGTCACAGAGCTAAGTCCCCAGGTGGGGAATGCCATCAGCCTTTGAGCATCATCTGTGAGCCTTCTGCTCTGGCTAAGCAGAAAAACCATTTGGCACAGCACTGGCACAGCCACAGCCACCAGTGCTCTGAACCTGGCACAAACAGCACCAGCTGTTCAACCTTAGAAAATTGACCCTTCAGCCTGGTCATTTCACTCCTTGCTCAGGATAATATAATGTCATTTTGTGGGTTTTACTTAATAGTTCTTCCCAGGCAATCACACTTTAATTTTAATTGAGGCTTACTCAATTTGCCTTTGGTTTACGGTGCCAGATCTGTTTTGGACTGGTGAATAAAGATGATTTCCCCTGAGCTTAGAGTAACACAGGTAGAACAGATCTAAAGAGCAGCAAATTCTAAGTTCAGAGGTCTCTATTGCCCAGCACATCACGTTACCCTGCTGCCTCTAGAGTGCAGCAAGAGGACAGCTGCCTGCTGCTGCAGCTGAGCTCTGGAGAAGGGAATGTGACATTCCAACCTTCCAGTGTGCCCTGCAGCCCTGGCACTCTTCTCTAAAAGCCAGGCAATGAACCCCAGTCAGTCTGTCCACCTAGTCCTGGTTTTCTTCTAAGTCAGCAGAGAAGACAAAGTAACAGAAATTAGAAAGATCTGAAAGTGCTACATCAAAATACAGAGGGATGCAATCCACCCACACACGTAGGGGAAAACACAATAAGAAAAATGAGGCAATATGGAATTTATGGTTGGCTTTTTCCTCAGGCTGGCTGTTTCCAGCTCCTTCCACTGCTGTAAGGCTGATCAGAAAAGCTTTCCCAAAAGGCCACTGCCTTCCTAGGAGACAGCTGGGGATTAAAGATGCTAAAGCCAAATGCTGCTCAGGAGTTGAAGATAAAATAAATTCCGAGCTGTTTTTAAGTTTCCTGCCCTCCCTGTTCCAGAGCCAGTTCATTACTGTCACCACAAACACAAATAAAACCAAGTGGTGGCAGTGCCACCTCTGCAGCAGCATCAGTGCTGACCTGTGAGCAGCTGCCACTGAACCATCCATGAGCCAGGGACCACGAGCAGCACTCAGGGGGTCACAGCCAGCACTGCCACACAGCTGCTCAGCCAACACACAATCTCCTCATTATTTTAATCAAAATTACTACAAGTGTAATAGTTCTGGTTTTAGTTGTCACTGAACACAGACAAGGTGGATTAGCTCAGCAATGCTGTGTGACATTGGGTGTGCTCTGGATTTGAGTGAACCCACACTGGCTCTCTGCCTCTGCTCTCACTACCTTCTCATTTAATGCAAAACCCCAAGTTTATTTTTTCATAGCTGATGCATTTATAGTCAGTTCAGAAGGGGATCACACCATTAACATCTATTACCAAGAATTTGTAACTACCCAAAAGGCACATAAATGACAGTATCTTTAGAAACATCCTGATCTTAAACAGATGTCTACCAAAAAAAAAAAACCCAAACAATTCTGTTATAGTGATTCTTACTCATCACTGTAGCACAGCCTATAATACTGTGCTACAAAGAAATTGTGGGCAGAGGACACTCAAAATTAGCTTTCACAATTTATGGCAGCACTGATGTTGAAAACAATAATGGCAACAGGAATAAATAAAGTAGGAGTTAGGTTAAATACCATAAGGGCTTATTAATTTATAATGTAACCAAATTAATCTACTATCAGTATCTAAAGAAAAACTACAGAAATTCAGTGTTCTTGGGGAGTTTTTAAAAGAAAATGAGAAATTTGGTTTAGACTTCACTGCCACTTAACTCATTTAACAGTATGGGATTCCAGGCTCACACTCCAGATCTCCTGTTTTAAACAGCAACACTGAAAATAACCTCCTACTTTACCAGCATGTGCTTTTTGTTCTCTGATGCACCAAGCTAAAGACTTCATATGGGAGTGTTGTCTGCAGGCAGGAAAACAGCAGCTGGCATCTTTCCGAGGATGCTGGCTGAAGTGACTCCTCACTGCAAACTGCACAGGAAATCTGCTGCCCCAGCCACCAGCCAAGCCTTCACTTCACACTTCTACTTACCTGAGATTCAGACTCCTACTCTAAACTGCTGAACTCCTGGATCAGTGTCCCAGGAGGGGACAGGTGCCTCCCCCTGGTTTGTGTTGTACTTGTGCTTCACAACAGCTCCTCCTTGTAGCACAACCAGAGCTGGAGAACTCAGGCATTGTGTGGTAACACCTGAAGTGATGCTGCTGTACAAACACCACTGTGCCTTGCAGTGCCAACCTCTGAGTAAAAAACAAAAGACATTCTTGCAAAGAGACAGTACTTAGGGTGATTTTTAAAAGGGAAAGCTAATAAAGATTAAAGTAATTTTGAAAGCATCTACAGAGCAGACCCCCAGAGCCAAAGCTAAACCAGAGAGGTCACTTCTGCCACTGAGTGAATGAGGCCATGCAGAAGGAGTCCCAGTGGCATGACATCATGATGATGTGTTGTCACACAGGAAATCAAAATTTAATCAAACCGTGGAGGAATTGCAGATCTTGGATTGGTCAAAACAACCACATTTCAGCACAGCTTAAAACATGTGGAACATGTCAGCACTTCCTAGAAATCCACTATAGTTATTCACATCACACCTTCCTTATTCAAAGTTTCTACCCAATTTTTCTACATAAGCTCCAGGGAGCACTTAACTCCAACAGCAAGCTCAGACTGTCACCTCAGTTATTCAAAAGTATTATGTTATAAACCTTAAAATATTTACTAAATTATTAAAACATTTATCAACAGCTTCCCCTTCGATATCAGACTAAACAAGACCTAATATCTAGCTTTTCACCTGCTCAGTGAAATACCTTTCAGCTTTATATAATAAAATGACAACATCAGAGAAACAGATGATGCAAATTTAGGAGAACCATACATCATCAAAAGAACGGGAAAACTCATGCTTAAGGAGAAACTGAAATCAATTAGAGGGGAGACAAATTTTGCACAGCACACCAGTTTCCCCACACTCTGAATCAGTCACGGGCAAGCAGCTGAAAAGCACTGACACATTTACGTGGAGGGAGCTGCAGAGCTCAGGGGATCTGGCAGACATTAAAGCTCACCCAGAAGTGCTCCCCAGTTTGAGCAGTGCCAGGATCTCCCCAGGCACTCAGGGCAGGTTGGGAGCTCTCTCTGCTGCTCTGAGAGCTGGGCTGAGCACAGATAAGGTGAGAGAGGAAAGCTGGCACTGAAGCAGCTCTGACAGAGGCAGAGGGAGCCCTGCACATCAGGCAGCCCCAGGCTGGCAGCTTGGGCAGCTCAGGCTGGGAGGTCAAGAGCCACTGATGGTGTCTGTACAATAACACAAAGCAAGGCAGGTACCACAGGGCAGGGACAACAGCCCATGTGCTCCCTGCATCCTTCATCCTGGCCAGAAATGGGCTCAACTGACAGCAAAACCAACCCATTTCTGCTCTGACTAGAGGAGACAAATGGGTTTGCTGCAGCTACACAGAGCAATGCCTGAAAACTGCAACAGCCAAAACCAGGAATTTTTTAAATGATTTTTTTCTTGTCTGGTTTCTAAAAGAAAATATTGTTATGGAAGGTCTTCGAGCAACAAAGACCAGGCAGGTATCAAAAATGCATCATTACATTTTGTGTATTCCATGCACATTAAACCAAGGCCAGCCCATTCCAGGCTCTCTCCCTCTGGCAGCCTGTTATTTCTGGGACCCACTGTTAACTCCAGTCCTTCCGTACACTGGTACCTCCCCTTCCCTGATCAAGACTCAAACTCTCTCCTCCAGCCACAGAACTCACTGTAACACTCTTTATCTTGTGCCCAAAATCATACTGATAGCATGAACTAGCAAACATGAATTCTCTATTTTCCTCATGTCACTTTGTATAATTTTTAAGGGTTTCTTGTATTTGGGTAGATACAATCTTGTTTCTATTCTAATACAATATTCTATTTCAGTTCTTAAAACCTGATAGGAAACCCACAAAAAATACAGAAGGCACATTAAATCTCTTATCTGCTGCAACTCTGAACTAATGTTACTTCAAACTTTGTGCTATTTTCATGACAGGACAAATGGTTTCAGCCTTTTAATTTATATAAAGTCTGCAAGGGCTTTGTCATTCTGCAGGGGAGAGTGTGCTAAGAGGAAAAGTGGTAAATTAGTAAAGGCTTGGTTTTCCAATGTTAATCTATCTAGCATGATTATAGTGTCCACATTGATGAGAAGAGCTTTAGTCTAAGCTCAGTCTACTTTTCAAATACTTAAATATATACTTTTCAAAAACAGGTAAATATACAATGAAAAATTATCAGCAAACATTAGTTATCAGTATAGTTTCCTACAGAGGACTGTCAAAACTATCTTTTTAGGCTTACAACAATTTATAAAACTCATTACTGTGATAAAAATCAGGCTAATGAACAGCCACATATGAAGCCTTATTGACCAATATAAGGGAATAACAATACAGAGAAGTTTAAATAAAGTTCAAGTTAAAAGAATCTTGCTACAAGTTCTTGGTTTACAGTTGATTAATTGAAAGACACAGGATAACAAGTCATAAAGATCAACTCTGTATTAGCATATCTGCAGCAGAGTTAAATATATCTATAAACTACAAAAGCATATCTTTATTTTAATTTTCCAAATAACCCTCCCCCAAGTTTTTCAGGGGGGTGAACTAACACCAGGTTCACTTTCCATTAACTTTCACTTGCTTCCCTGAAGCAAACTTTAGGCAACGGAGAAAGAAAAACATCCCACAAATCTGGGGACCCTCGTAACTTGGTATTTGTAGCCTGGAAATGATTCAGCCTGTTGGCAGAGAAGGTATTTTATGACCAAGTCAGCAAAGGCAGCCGTCATGTGCAAGAGCATCCACCGCCTGCAAACACACAGG
>NW_005054339.1:1979354-1979589 GCF_000277835.1 Geospiza fortis | reverse complement strand
TGCATGGCTTGTGATGAATAAGAAAACAAAACCAAACCACTGCTGAAAGCGAGTGCTGGCAGAAATGTATCCCCAGCACTGCAGTGACAATAATAATCAGATTTCAGAATTAACAACCACCCATCAAAACTGGAAAGGTACATACTTGTATGAGAGGTATGACAGAGTGTGGGTGACTTATTACAAAAAAAAAAACAAAACCAAAAATACCCTACTCGTGTAAAAGTGGCAGTGG
>NW_005054339.1:1965409-1979343 GCF_000277835.1 Geospiza fortis | reverse complement strand
CTGCTGGGGAAGAGAGCCACCTGTGGGCATGTACACTGCCCTGTATTTAATCTGCTCTGTAAATCACTCTCTGCACTTCTTTGGCACCTGCAGCAGGTGAAAACTGCTGAGCCCTGTAACTCTGTGTGAGGAAGCATCAGAAACATCTAGAATATATTCACTCCACATGACAGTATGCTATAGCAACTCTAAAAACAATCCACAAAGACTTTCAACATTCACAGCAAACTGCATGAGACCTGCTTAAAGCAGAAAAGTTTGTTATATATTTTATTTTTAGAAGTCTCTACCTTTCCCTTGATGTGATTTCCTACCGATACTCAAACTTCTCCCCAAGATATTTCATGAAATACTTGAAAGTCACTGTTACAATCTCCAAGTCCCAAATATCTACACTGCAGCTGCATCATTAATTCAATCCATCTGAAAAGTGGATGGTTTAGACACCATCAAGACCTTCCCTGCAATCCCAGCTCCATTCCCCAGCAACACCAGCCCACTGCCAGCAGCTAATTACCAAACCCATCATAGATGAGGCTCCTCAAAGGACTACAGCCACTTAAAGGCATTTAAAAGCTGCTGTGAAACTTTTAATGCAAGACACGTTTGGCAAAGGCCAGTTGCAGATTGAAGCCCAGAACTTCTCAGTCTGACAGAGCTGCCAGGAAACACGTCCTGAGGGAAGGATCCGAGTCACACACAGCGTTCCAATCCATGAAAAGCACTATGAACACGCTGAGGTTCCTCCATTTCTATCTCCCAGCAGATCAGGAGAAAACAAGCAAGCTCGTCTCTTGCAGAAACAGGTTTTCCACTGACTTTTTCTGAAAGGATTGTGATTTTTTATTTTATAGATTCAAAATGCAAATGCACTGGTTGCAACCTGAATTCAGGAACCTGTTCTCTGAGCAGTGACTACACACTTGCTCTCTGCAGCTGAAAAGCATAGCTGCTGTTAGTTTCTGATTGCATATCTTCTAATTATTAGTTTTATCAAAGGAACTGAATTGATGGCACAAGCTATTTTTACAGAAGCAGACAAACAGGACATAAGGTATTCCAGGTAAAAGATGAATAGAGGCAAGAATGTTTTTTGACTAAGAAACCTCATGACTTGAGTTTACTCAAGCAATTTTTCTTTAGGCTTGCACACAATATTTGTGCAGATAACAAGACATGCACATCAACTGCTATAAGAAATTAATACTTTCTTTACAATAATTCAAAATATTTCCTTAACAGAGAATTTTTTTGCACAAAATAATTTATGAAATAATACTACTAATATTTTATCAAGCTATCAGCCTAAAATATTAAATAATCCAAGGAATTTGTAATACTAATCTCTAGAATGCTGGGAAAGAGATGAGTTTCTGAATAGTATTAAGAGCAGAGCATTCAAAAGACATTCTGAAACCTCTCGACTGTCAAGTTCATGTTCAACCCCCATCTCTATACTCATCTTCATTTTTCTTTTGCCAGTTCCCTCCCACATTTCCTTCCTCACAGCTTCTTCCTCTCCATCAAATCAGGCATCATCCCTGCTGGTGAAATCAAACCAGCTGCAGTTCCTGAAGGAATGAGCTCTGAAGATGGACAGCCTGTCACCTTCAATCACTCATGAACACCTACAGGCTCCTTTCTGACCCAGCTGCAGAGCAGGTCCGTGTGTGCCACCACCTCACTCTGCTATAGACAGAATCTCAATATTTCTACCATAAAAGCCAGTCCTGATAAAGAAATGCTGTAATTCAAGCCAGGGATTGCCTCACTATCAAGAAGATAGGTGGTCTAACCCAAGTCCTACCATTAGCATAAGACTAAGCTGCTAATTAGCAGAGGAACAGCAGAGCAGAGCAGATGTGTATTTACTACAGCACCCATTAGCACAGAACTCCAGAGAGGTTTCTCCAGTTCCCAGACTAATGGGACCTCGGGCTGTACATCCCATCCAAGGCTTTAGGCACCTCTGTGGATCACTTCAGTGGGAGCTGGACTCCAAATGCTCTGAAAATCCAGGTCCAAACTGCAGAACTTTGGGAACCAAGTGCTGGATTGGATGTGAGAGGGAGAATGAGCTGACCCCATGCTGCCTCTGGTTCCTCCTGCTGCCTGCAGCACTTGGGCTGACAGGACAAGTGCTGCTAGCGTGAGAAAAAAGGAGAAGCAGCACTTCATTTCAGCCCTTTTTATTTTTTTTTTTTTTTGTCAAAGAAAGATTAGCAAGCAGAGAAGGAAAACTCTCCAGCAAACTGCCTTAAGTAGAATGCTCGTGTGAAATCACACCAAGAGACGTCATCCTTTTCGCATCCTCTCAAAAGTGTTTCCCCCAGGAAACTAAATCAATAATCTTAAGCAACAGCAACTGCGCACACAAAGCAGGCTGCTTTAAATATAACATGAAAAAGCACTGTTCGTGTTGTTTTTAGGATTATGTGTTTTAATTACACCCCTTTGCTCTCCTTCTTGCTTTGTAATTGAATTTTCTTTTCTCTTTAGAAGGCTAACTTTATTCATAAGAGGCTGTGGATGGCAGAGTTCAATCCTTTCACTGTAGAGTCCTGAGATCTCCCACTGCTTTCCAAGATTTTATTCACATTTTGTTTTAAAAGGGTTCCAGCTCAGATTAGCAAATGGGTTTTTAATGGAAATGCATGCATATCTAGAGGAGGTGCCCTATAAGGATAATATACAAAAATTTCCCTTTTTACCTGAAGGCAACCCAGAAACATCAATGTCCCAAGTTCCATCACAAATCTCTTAGAAGAAGTCTGCTCAACCAGCAGATATTTACAAGACACACAATTCTGTGTGAAATTACAGATCTGGGTACCACAACATGTTTTTCCTTCTACCTGTGAGATCCAACAAATCTCACAAAGACCAGCTGGCTTGACTACCCTGTCATTGTGTCAGCAATACCTGCCCCTGGCTGCCTGATGCCCTGACACAGCTTCTTGTGTGTGAAAAGAAAATCCCTCTCCAGCTATCAGCACTGACCGAGCAGAACCCAGCCACTATTTCAGTTCCACTGCCAGCACATCTCTTAACATTATGTCTCAGCAGAAATAAGAAGAGGCTAAAAGCACAGAAATATGGTTCCTTCTCACAGCCTGGATTACTTCATACACTTTAGGTGCTAAAGCAGTACCCAAGCCTTTCAAGTGAAGTCAGTGAAGTTTCATAACAGGCTGAGAAAACATCTCAGAGTAACAAGGCTTTAAATGTGGCACTTTAACTGCAGAAAACTGAGAAAAACACACACTTGGCTGGCTATAATGCCAGTATAGGTCTTCCTGGATTGATTAATTCCAAGAGACTTCAGGCATCAACATAAATAATCATCATGAGTCCGCTCATACGATCTTGGAACATCTTCAACCAAACATGATCTTCAAACCCTCTGACAGGGAGCCAAACAGGCACCTATTTTAACTGCAGCTCCTGAGCTGTGCCTGCACTCTCCACTGAAACCATCCATGCTGTTTTCACTTGCTAAAGCTCCCTTTGAGTCACCTATCACTCCTTGCACATGCAAACTGTGATGGCAGAACACAGCTTTTCCCTGGATCTTTCCCCCTAAATAGAATTACTGTATTACGAGCTGTGCTAAACCATGAAATTCTCTCTCTCTGGGCAATGCCACAAAAATATGGCCTTGCCTTTTTTTATTGCTCATTAACTGATGTGCTCCCTTCTCATTACTCCCTTTGAAAAGTACTGAAAGCTTAAAAAGGAAGGAAAAAAAAACAACAACAAAAGAATGACAACAGCTTTCAACTACACATTTTGAATCACAAGAACATTAACAGGCCCACAGGCCCAAGAACAGTTAAAGCACAGGGATTTAGTAAAGAGCTCACAGTAAGGGATGATGGTCTTATTACCCCAACATCAGGAATCGTAAAATTACAAGAAAATCTGTTCTCATTTTAAGATTTTTTCTTCATGTCTGTTCATACAGAGAGAAAAACAAGACTTGAGCCTAAGGGCTCAAAAGACAGTGCAACTGAAAAAGATTTCTCTATTTTTAGAAGTACAATTTCAAAGCTTGATCCTGACAACACTGGAACATTTACCCTGTCATAAAAAGTGTTTTCAAATTCATACTTTTTTTCCCCCTGAATTATTTTTGCAGCCCTTTCCCCGTAAAGTTCAACATGTATTTTTTCAGACATCACTGTGCTGTCACAAGCAACCTTGTTTCATCACTACATACAAAAGAGAGATAATACTCTTCTATTCAAGTTCCACTTCAACTTTTAAATCATTAGTTGTGATCATTAAAACAGAATTTTAATACTGTAGCAGGATGTAAAAAAAACCAGTGCCTCAGAAAAACCAAAGGACACCTTTGTCCTGAAAACACTACCTTAAGAAGTTATTTTATGAAGTCTCCTGCATTTTCTTCCCCCATGTCAGTATTCTGCATCTAAGTGTAGCCCATGGAAGTTCTTTAGAGCTAAACCCACAAGAAATACCTGTATATGTTATAATCACATGCTTCTGCTGTGACATTCAATCTTAAATATACTCTTGATTCAATGGAAAAGAAAACCGTTCGTCTGGTTGTGTTTAAAAAACACATCTCTGCTGACAGCCCAAGTCTGTTTTGATTTGCTCCCTATAGAAATGGAGCTGCTAGAAAACATTAAGTGGCAAGTGCAGCACTGGATGTAAATTACACCATCTCCACTTAAGTGCTGCCCTCAGCAGCAAGCGGAAATTGCTCAGCCCAGCGCTGCCACAATCGCTCCAGGAGCAACAGGGATGTAAAAAAATGAATTATCAGATCTCTATGCAAAGCAAGAACATCAATTGAGTGAAGAACTGGCCTGGAAAAATACTCCCTAAAAGCTTTGCAAAGCTGAGGTCAACATCCCTGCAACATCTTAACTTTAATTCTCGGTAAGGTACTTTGTTAGCCTTTATGGTTATAAAAAGGGTCTTCTAAACACAAAAGATTAAAAGCTCCTTCCCTGATATGAGGGCGGGGCACACCCAGAAGAAGCGAATGGCCACAAAATGAACAGAAAACTGCTGAGGTACAGACAAAGAGTGAATGGATTTTTCTAAAGGGTGACAGAAAAACACTCATTAACAGCAAAATGAAATCACTTTTCTTAGTTCAACAACCTCCAACATACTTACTACTTTATAGCAAAGTAAATCATGTGGAATATAAACCCTTTGGATTGTGGCACATTCCCATCCAATAGGGACTAATGCAAGATGCATTTTCTCCTGTGCTCATCACACAGGTGTGGCCACAAGGCACCGTGGAGCCACCACAAGGAGACTGGTTTGATCTTGTTCTTCCAGACCAGGGATGTTCATTTTGTCCTTTTCCAAACTGAAGCACTCACTGATCTCTTCACACCACAGCATGTAGGCTTGGTGTCTGGGAATACATATCTGAATTAGCAGCATTTCAAAAGCTTCACAACCTGGGAACTTCAGAATAATATTTTTTAAATGTTGAAAATATCAGTGTTAAATTCCATACCATATGCTGCACAGCAGATCTAGTCAAAGATCACTAAATGGTAACACTTCATTAAATGAAGGTAATTTATCAACCTATTTGTCAAGAAGCAAGAGTTTTAGAAAGCAGATAAAACAATCTGGGCATTAAGGCCAAACCCAAGTGATGACTTCAGATCAGAGGGTGTTCTCATCCAATGAGACTTGAAATATTGTGGAGCTTCTTCTAGTACATCTCATACTTAACAGGCTGATTATAAAGACATGAAATAATGACAGAAAGAAAAAGCATTTGTTCACAATACCAGGAGAACTAATGGCTGGGCTGTGTCCTGCTTTTCAAGGGAAGCACACAAACATTAAATGAGTGCAAAGTTTTAGGACAATACAGAACCATTCAAGAGATGAAAAATAAATGCTGTTTGCTAAGAACAGAAGGATAATAGCAGATGAAATTAAAGGCAAGATAATAAGACATAGAAAAAGAAATAACCTCACCTATACAATGTGATCTAAATTAGCTACTGCAACTCGGAATTTTGAAACTGTTACAACTAATTCTCTTGGAACATCAATTTCATACTCATTAGGAGCCCCAAGGAATGGAGAAGAAAACAACAAACACCCTACAACAACTCTAGAAATCCAGAGCCCCTTGAGACAGCCTGTAATGCTGGTGTCAAAGAGCCATGGAAATACTAAAAGTTGCACAAAAAAAAAGCTAAGAAAGAGCATCAGAGGCTTGAAATACTTCTATATTAATAGGGATGGATGTATAACTCAGTTTTATAGCAAAGATAAGAAACACCCACAACCAGAAAGAGCATCTCTGTCCAGCACTGCACACACAAGCTCCAGATGGGCTCCAGCATCTTCAGTACAACACATGAGGTTCCTTCTTTGAGCTGAACAGAGCAACTATGGGAGAACACGAGGGCTGTGCAAAAATCAAAACTAGGATCAAAAAGAAGTATAAGGAAAGGTTATTCCCTATTTCTCTACCAGAAGGAGCAGAAAACACAGACTGAGCACCTTTTGACATGGCACAGAATAAACTGCAGACCCATAACTAGGTGTGGATTCAGAGCAGGGAACAGCTCCAGTCCCCGGCTCCTGCATCACCTCGGCACAGAGCGTGCTGAGCTCTACCTCACTGCCCCTTATCCTCACCTCTGCTGAGGTGAGACACAGGACTGGGTGCCTGATCTGACACATTATGGCAATTGTTATGATCATCCCAATTTCAGCTAGACTTGAAGCCACTCTTGCTCCAGCAATGCAACAAAATTTCTCAGCCATGCCCAAGAGCCACCGCAGTGGATTTTTGTTTCAAATCTCACTGCTAAGGTAGGATCTCAGAAGGGTTAATTTTACACGCTGAAGTGGATTTTGCCATGCTGTTTGTCAGATGCATTAAGGTAAGGCAGATAATGAAGAAATCATACACCATTAGTCTTTGAAACCCAAAAAAAACTGCTTCATTCAGAGGCTCATCCAGCCTGACCACTGTAACCACTGTGACCCAGCTTTCTAAACCTCTTCAGAAGCAACAATGCTGCTATTTTTCTATAAAGATGCCTTCAATAATTGATAGAAAGTTTTTTGTTCTGCAATATTATCTACATTCACATTTGCATGTAAGAATGATCAAGACCAACAAAGTGTATTTTGATGTCATTACCTACATCACAGCACAAAAGGAAAGCATTTATATAAACTGCCTTAAATAAAAGCATAGTAAACTATGCAATACTGCTATTTCTCAATAACCTAAAAATAGTTCCCAGTAAATGCAACCACTGTTTTGAAACAAAATATAAATGCAAAAGATTCAATCTGATTATAGAAATAGAAACTTAGATTTACTATGAAAAGATAATTTCAGCACTTCTTATTGGATAATCATAAGAATTATAATTTTTGTCAAGTTGCTTTTAGGGGGAAATTGAACTTCAATTAGAAATAAAACGACACTTGAATTGGATAATGAGTATTCTTACCTTAAAAGCACATACAGAGAAGGCAGAAACAAAAAAACCCCAATATTCTGGTATTCATTAAGTAAGAACATAGAGTTAAACCAAGGAACATTAACATCAGTTTAAAAATTTGTGGCTTTTATTGTCACCTTGCCCTTCCAGCTGTTACTCTGCTGTCTTTTTTTTTTTTTTATGAAGACCAGAAGAAGAAACAACCATCCCTGATTCTTCAGTTTCCAGTCATTATCTCTTTCTTACATAAGATGAACCAGTAAAAAATCAAAACCAGACAAAGCAGCTGTTGGACACACTCCCTCTACACTTGCAGTGAGGCTAGAATTATCTAGAACTGGCTTATTATCAAAACAAACTGGACTCATGTGCTTCAACCAAACCACTTCCCTAAATACACTGGTTTTCATTAAGGGGAGTGACAAAATACATGTTTAAATTTGCTAAGGAGTAAGTTCAAAATGTAAGATTTTTCCCACAAGAAAAAGGGGAATTCAAAATTAAGCTCCTTCTCCCTCCCAAAAATCTATTTTAAAAGTTTAACAAATAACTTATGACATAAAATACTCACATGAAAAAGAAGACTCTTGCTCATGGCAACTGGACTAAAAAGCCTCACAGCTAAACTGACTGGATTTTGTTATGCAAAAAGAAGAGAAAAACCTCCCTGGAAGAGGGGAAGATTTCCCTATGCTCGTGCCCATGGTCACATCCATTTAAAAGGAGTTGATTAGCTCGGTTCAATTGGCCAATTAGTGCTATATCTGTAACACTTGTGACTGATCCTGGGCTTGCATTATTTCTTAGGGCCATGAGTTTAACCCTCATGGTAACACTCTAAAGAGCAATGAGCAGAGTTAATCCTGGAAGGAATCACTGCCTCCTTCAATAATTTCTTTTTTAGGCTGCGCATTCTGTGAGTTTTGCTGGCCTACCTGCAAGGAAGCATCTCCATGTTCTCCCCCTGCCTGTCTGCTTGGCATCCCCTACGTGGACATTTATTTAGGAACCTAATGACAGGCCCTGTAATTTACTTAAAAACACAATTTCAACAGTTCAGTGCTTAACACATTAACGGGGGCATGTTTGGAACGTGACACTGAACAATAAACACCAATATTTATATATATGTGAGGGAAAGCCTATGTCTATAATACATACTCCTGTCAGGCTTCACTAGCATTTTTCCATACTGCTGTGAAACATCACAGCTTTTTCAGCACCAGGTCCTCATTCAAAGTTGTTGGGCACTAAAGCCAGTGTTGGCCTCCTTTCAAAAGTTGCTTTGACACCAAAGATGCTCTCAAAAACCCACAGTGGTTTCAGACAAAGCTTTACAGTATAATGGAGTTTCACAGTCCTTAGATTTAAAAATTTTTAAAATATTTTTTATGATTTCAAGACCAATAAGTTTCTTTTTTTAAACCAGAGGCCACGGCTCCCTGTGCAGAGAGCAAAGTGCATGCTTGAGCTGCAAACGTGCACATTACTACAGCTCCCAAGGAGGTGGGGAATCCTAAAGGGATTTCATTCAGTCAGGCAACAAAAAGAAAAAATACACCCTATAATAAAAAAGTAAATTGTACAATTGTATGTATTTTCCCAGGTCAAGATAAAAGATAATAAATGCCAGAGCATCACCTGCTCCAGCACAGAGAGGTAAGACACCCACAGAGCCATTTGTAATAAATGTGCACCCAGCATCAGAAGGGAAGTGCCTTCACTTCCTGACTTGATTGGTTTCTTCTGGAAACAATGACAAATCTGAAGGTGCTATTTATGGCTTTCTGTCACCCATTGCCAGGAGAAATAGTGACTACAGCCTCTCAATACATCAAGACAGAGTTAATCTTCTCCAATCCACTTGATATCTACCTCAGGATCACTGCTGCAGTCCCTCACATCCTTGAAAAGGATTAAGTGACAAACAGCAAAACCTTGCAGGGTTCCCCACCACCACCATTATTTTCAACCAATGACCCAATTCTGCAAGACAGAGCACCTCTTGAGATATGCTGAGAGCCCTCAACTCCAATCAGCCAAAATGGAAGAGGAGGTCACTCAGCCCTGCATCATTTACTCTCAGAGAAAAAAATAATCCAAGATGCATCTCTTCTCTCACTGATCAGTACTCTCAGAGAATCTCAAAGCTGGTTTAATAGCTGCATCGTTTTTAGATAACATCACATTCCACTAATCTCCTTCCCAACTCATCTGTTTGAAGAAAGAGATCATTTCTGTAGCGAACAGAAGTGTCCTCAAGTGTAACAGCAAATAAACCAGTGTAAATGAAGTGCCACAGCAATATAAACAATGACCTTGAACACCAGCAAACTGCTGCTCAGGATGACTCTAGGGACAATAATCACATTTTAAATGTCCACATAATCTGAACAAATTGCTGAGATTACCTTTGTAGTTACAACTCACCTGCACTGTAGGTAAAAGCATCTGCAGCCTGTCCATGTTCCATATCCCAATGGGTGGAAAAACCCAAAACAAAATATATGGCTCCCACCAACTTTAAGTGAAGGGAAATCTCTTACTTGTGCATTATTTACCACAAGTAATCCATGCAGCAAAAAGCTTGTGTCACTTAAGGCTGCTCTGTCTTATAAAAAACCACACTTGAAAGAGCACAAATCCCAGTACCAGAGTGAGGAATTGCAGAAGAAATGGTTGTGCTACTGCAAACTTCACTGAAGCTCTTCCTACTTCAGGTTGTAACATTATTGCTTACCTGGTTACCCCAGCAAACAAGGCTCATTAGATCAACATGGAATACAGGCATGTGTGCAGTTTTTTGCCTCTCCTCTCAGGACTCTTCCCCAAACTAAGTCAACAAACATGACTGAGGATCTGGGGTTTCTGTGACACCAAGATCCAACAGGTGTTGTACTAGGATGCTTATTTTCACAGGGAAAATAAATCTGAACATCACTGTCTCCATGGAAAGATGAATGAAGACATCCCAGACAATCCACAAGATATAAAGAAAGGGAACAAGAGGACAGGCAGACAGATGAAGAGAGAGACCTTGGGACCTGGGCTTCCTCAGCCATGTGGGGCCCAGGCCTTCTTCATTTGCACAGTTCCCAGCTGAACACTCCTCAGTGATGTCTGTGGGTGACAATCCAACAATCCCAAGCCAAACAAAGCAGAAAAGTACCCCAAAGACTTATGGCTTTCCACCTGCAAAGGTTATTAAAGCATTCCCCTACCACTCAGGAGCCACCATGCAGCTTTGCATTAGTTAAAATTCACTGATTTCCCAGAGACGTGCAGAGTCACCTGGAGAGTCCCAACTGATAGGCACAATATCTTGTTCCAGCCTAAGTTCACACCCTCCTTTCTCACAGGGGAACATTTAAACTATTCAAACATGTAATTCCCCTAAGAGATGTCCTATTAAGGATGCAGAGAAAAATTCATGTTGTAATGCTTTAATTCTACAGACCAGCCTTTACTAGGAACACTTAAAAAACCACAATCTCACCCATAAATAGGGGCAAAACAATGATGATAATTGTTACTATGATGATGAATATTATTATTACTACTATTACTATTATTACTATTGCTACTATTATTATCTTATGAACACCACCAATCCACAAAGATTGTCAGCAAAATCTGGGGAAAAGGAGGAAAAATCAACACAGAAAACGTGTGTCTCACATGCACAAAATCCAACTTAAAAAAATGTATTTATACTCTGTACCCTGGGAACCAAAACTATTTTAAAATCAAAAGAGCACTAATTAGCATCTCAATGCTTCTTTCATAGGTTTTATCAATATAAAGAAAGTGGAAAGAATTATGGATTAAAGTCAGAAAAATATATAATTACAATAAAGTATCATTGCACTGATGTCATGGCTCTAAAAATCATAAGATGCTAATATAAATTTAAGAGAAAAATTTACTCTCATTTTTTACTTTTTCTGAACTTCAAGAATGTGAACTGCTAAATGTCACATTCAGGACATTTTCAGGATCTCACACACTGACAGTGTTTGCCTTCAGCACCATTCCAACAAGCATTTGAATAAAAAAAAAAAAAATCAACTCCTTCCCCTTCATTGTATCCCTTGACTTTTTAAGTAAGACAGTAATCCTGAGAGGGAGAACACCCACGACCTTAAAAGCTTTAAATAACACCCACTTCAAGTTTAGACAGGCACTTCCCAAAAGCAGAAGGAAAGGAGCACAAAGTCCAGTCCACTACCAGCAGCAACACTGATGCTCCAAGAGACCAAAACAAAGATGACACATAAAATCTGCTAATCATCAAGGAAGATTAGTCAGATGAGCAACACAAAAGAAAGCTGTTATAGGTCCAGAAAACATTTGTAACTTGCACAGGCTACACTGTTTCAAGTCAATGACCAATCTATAAAACACAGAATTGCACACTTAAAAAGTCAAGAAACCAAATCCCAAGACAATTCTGTAGCATTAAGGATGTCATGTCATTATAGGAACAATGGATGTAATGCAAGCCCTGTGGTTTTAGACACTGGAAGCTCTCTCCCCAAAATGCTCCTTGCTAAGCACCTCCAGGTTTAATTTTCCCATGCCCTTAAAGGACACTGTAGTGGATTTAACATGAATCATTTCACTGTCAGCATCTTCGTGTAATTAAGATGCCACGTGCCTCCAGCGCATCACTTGTAGGACAATTACTTAAGCCAGCACCAAATGACTGTATTGATGTCTGCATCACTGCATGATGATCATGCCACAGCCAAACTTCACAACTGGAAGCACAGCAATGATGTTAAGGTGAATTCCAAACAGGGGGGATTCAAAAGGCAACCACAGAAAGGTTGTGGTCTACAGTTGTCACTGGTCTGCCATGAAATGACAAAAAATCCTCTGGAAAGTGTTACCAAAACATACCATGGCACATGTTGTTCTCGCAGTACTCATTAACATCTTCCCCATGAGGCAGTGAAAGGGCTCCCAGAATATAAAGATCACACCATGCAAACTCTATCAGTCATTAACATGTCAGCTTTCACTTAATCCACCTTTTCCACTCAGCAGCAACTGCTTAGGAGATTTGCCAGGTTTAAGAATCAGATAAGATAACTCAATACTGGCAAATTAATAGTACAGGGGGAAAAAAACAGCAAAGGAAAACCCATAAAGATCAATAACTACAGAGACGTGCCACTGTTTCTCTGCTGTGTCCCGTGAGGAGGAGTGTGTCAGCCCTAACAGGACAGGCTCCTGAAGTGTCCCAGGATAAGTGCCCGCCACAGACACACCAAACAATGGCAAAGCCATTCTCCCAACACACTCATGCCATCTCCTAACTTTGAGTCATTGAAAAAGGCAGTGAGAGCAGTTGTATTTGGTTGTCCATCTTGTCCATAACCATCTTCCTAACATAGGTTCTGGGAAGAACCAGATTTCATCCTCATCCCTCAATCACGGCAACGATTCACAAACCAAATGCAAAAGAGGAAGTGGCTGAATTGAAGGCAGGAAGGCCACTAAGTGCTCTCCCTAGAGATGATCTTTTATATAGACAGATGCTTTTAAACTTTTTTTTAAATTGTAAAATCCCTGTCAGTACCAGCTACTACACAAGAAACCTAGGCTTTCAGTTAATTGATCTATTTTTACCTTCACATTGATTTACTTAGTCCTAACAGTTGGCTATTTTCAAACAGTCATCACAGACCGCAGCCAGACCAGGAATCCATCCTGCTGGATGCTGTAGATGCTACAAGTTACAGCCCCACTCCTGAAGGAGCAAGAAGACTTCTTGCCATTAACAACTTCTCCTCTTACAAATCAGACCTTTCTGACCAGTTCACACACATTGCAAACCTTACATAGGTTGCAACAATGGTATTTCTGAAGTTACAAGGTGGACTATCATTTTTTCCAGCGTGAGTTTTGGTGGTGCACCTTATATTCTGCCTCACAGAACTGTTTGCTATGGTAACCTCCTGGGCTACTGACAGCAGCCAGCTCCCATGAAGGAAGGAAGGTACAGCAAAGAAGCAGCAAGTTAGGCCTTTTCTTCTGCTGCAAAACCTCTTCCACGAGAATTCTGCTGTCAGAGTGGGTGAAACTGACAGACACGAGGGTTACCATGTACGACCTTTTTGTAATGGCAACAAGTTTCTCCAAAGTAGATATAATTGTTTCGCTAAAGCACGCATGTGACTGTGAAACAGACATCACTGGCCTATTTCTCAATAAATAAGGGCCTTGCAGAACTGCAACGGAGAACGTAGCTACAAATTCACAATTAACTGCCCGCGCTATTTTTCTTCTCCTTTCATTATTTCCACTGTGTAGGGGGTGGGGGGCTGATAGCAAGTTTGCAAAAGCCACAGACGGAAAACTTGCTCAGTCCTTCCGATGCGGGCATTCCGCCCCGCCGCTTCCAGCCGGCGCTGCCCGGGCGGGAGCCCTCCCGCAGCCGCTGCCCCCGCGCCG
>NW_005054339.1:1941886-1962783 GCF_000277835.1 Geospiza fortis | reverse complement strand
CCTCCGCTAGAGGGGGGTCTCGCCATGCCGATCCGCAGGGCCCCGCCGAGCGCTCCCGGCCCGGCGCCGCGCAATTAACTATTCAAACGAAAGCGCTGCCGCACCGCCTAATTGAGTCCCAGCAGACACCTCCTGCATAACCGAGCGCCGCTCCAGGCAACCCCGGGCCAGCCCCCGTGAGTCCCCCGGAACATCTCCGCGGCCACCGCCAGGCACGGCAGCCACCCCCTCCCCTAAGCACAGCCGCTAAGAAACTGAGGACTTGTTCTGCAAAAGCCCCAAATTGGTGTGCAACAGGAAGAAAACCTCAAAAGTCAGGTATCACAAACTTCCAAGGCTGACAAGAGCAAGAAGCACGCCCTTTCAGACTGCTCTGCGATCCTGGAAATAAGTCCTTGGTACACACAACTGTGTAGAGAAAGAGACGTGACCCATCAGTCTGATCCGTGAAACATCTAAACGATCTTCTATGTCCTATTAATCGTCACTCACAGAAGGACAGCTGTTTACAGAACCTTCGCCTGGCCAGCTCCATTACACGTTAACTTTGTGTCATCTCTGGTGATTTGGAGGTTAAAAAGGCACGGAAAGGAAGTGGAATCTTGCCGGACCTTCTGGCACATTAGCAAACTCCTGAAACATGGGGCTAACACACTGCAAATACACATTTCATCACACGGGGATTAAATCTTCTTATATCCTCTTTGCAGGAATGGCAATTTGTGAGAAACCCAATACCATTTTATTATCCAGTTTGGAGGATGGACTGGGTAACTAAGCTGCCATCAGACAGCCAAGGTGCCTTACTTTTATCTTCAAGGCTTTTCTAACATCCACTCTTCTGAAACTAGAAACTTTCTAATTTCCAGCGTAAATGTATTCACTACCAATTTATATCCATTAGATCTTTACCATTTTGCCCTTTGAATTAAATAACTTTGCTTCTCTGATACTTACCTAAAATGTCCCTATAAATAGCAATTAGATCATCCATTCTCAGTCTTTCTGCTTTGCTTTTAATCTTCTCTCCAAATAGGTTTTCCACTCCTCCAGTGTCCTTTTATACCTTCTACCCTGTGTGCAGTGTTCTAAACAAGGTCTTAACAACTGCCTTGTACCACGATATTAATATCTCGCCGTCTCCTGAAAATACCTCACTCAATGCATCCCAGAATACATTAGCATTTTTAAGACCACATTACAGTGGCATCATAGTTATCCTACAACCAATAACATACCTGGATTCCTCCTCTTGTAATCTCACATTTGATGAACCTCTGAGCTCACTCGCAGTTATTCTAATTAATCTTTAAGTGCATGACTTCTTGCTATTACATTCCAACCCATTTCTGGTACTCCAGGCAATAGATCAATTGTGCTAGAGCAGTTTAAGATTCTATGCCTTAAAAATATGCATCTTGTCCTATTTTTTAAGATTATTTACCATTCAGCCTGCTCAGAGATTTCACCTTTTCCAGCAGCTCACTTTGTACCCTGTCCACACTTTTGGCCACATAGGAAGGTGGCAAATGTTGTCCCTGTAAAGCAGCCTGCTCCTGGGCTTCTGTGAAATGTCCTGGCTCCAGGCTGCCCACAAATTCCTCTGTATGTCCCATTTCTTCAACCAAAGCTATCCCTGGTAATGCATGAATCTCCACGAACCACAATGGTTCACCACAACCTGTTTCTGTTTTGGCACTTTTTGTTTTGGTGCAGACTGTGGTAGGCCATTTGTTCTACAAAATCAAACTGGAATGCTTTATGCAAAATAAGCCACATATCTTTTAGGAACCTCCTAATAATTAAAAACTAATTTTCCTTGTTTACATTAAGTGATTAATGAGGAATTCCAAATTTTCCCTAAATTGATCCAGTAAGTCACATATATTGTTAGCATCACACCACGTTTTCCTTCAGTTGTTCTCTTATATTAGGGGAGACCTGTTTTGAAGCTGAAGTGTTCAAGCTGTGTGAACAGCATTAGATAATCAGCACCCAGGTTTAAGCGCAGCCAGTTTCTCTGAGCAGGGTTTTCTGCTCCTTTCAGTGAAACATTCAGTTTGCCTTTGTTTTGCTACATTAATTAGCACCACATTCCTATAGGCTGCAAGTGCCAAGAAGTCCCTCTGCACGTTTTTTGTGCACAGACAGCAGGCTCAAGCTGTACATCCCTGCACTGAGAACAGGACTGGTGTGGGTTTGCAGCTCTGTGCTTGTACTCAAATGAAACCCATGGAACACACAATTCCCCTTCAGTGAAGTGGGGATAATTAATTTACAGGAGCACTGTGTCTGCTTTGAGTTACAGATGTATTCATTCAAATTAGTTACAGGTTGGTTAAAAGCTTTTGTCCTTACTTACAAGGTAGATTTGGTTGAGTAAATGTTGTGAGGTGTATGAATAACATACATTTGTCTCACTGGAATTACTATTTATGTCTTACATATGGAATCCAAGAGGGCTTCTGAAATCCTTAGACCCCTTGCGACCTTCATCTGCAGCCCAGCCCATTAATGGAGCAGAAGTTGGTGCTTGTGGAGGAAACAGGGCCCTTACAAGAGCTGCAGGGCAAACCAGCGTTGCCCAGGATGCCCAAAGCTGAGCTGAGACCGAGCCCAGTCAGTCAGACTCTCCACAGAGAGCTGGACACAGTGGCTTGAGCTTGTGAAGCTTTCCATAACTACAGGGGCTTCCTCAGCAAATGCTGTTATCTTCAGCTATTAGCTCAGAACTCCGTGTCCTCTTCCAAAATGTACAGTGTTCTACGGCAGTGTTAAAGAACATTTGCCAAGGGCTTTTTAACCTTCAATGCTCTCCACAGTTTGTACTTCTGGGATAATAACCAGAGATGTGCAGTTGCCATTTCTGTGGCCAGTGGATCAGACTAAGGCTAACCCAAAGGATAACCTCCTGTGGGGGACTGAGTGACATCCCTGGACTTCTCCTTTACTCTTCCTGTTTTCAGACTTTGGTTGGCCTGAAAATTATGGCAGTTGTAGTGCTGGTGAAAGGCTCAGCTGCCAGCCCTGCGAAAGACAACCAGTTCATCCTCAAAGGAACCCTAATGCAGGCACAAAGGAAGAGCCACTTGGACTCTTCCCTTTGCTGTTGCTGGTGCCACATGAGGTGGTGCAGATCAGACCATCCAGCCCCTTCAGTGGCCTGGTTAAAGATGCCCCTGCCATTAGCAGCAGGTGCCAGGCGTGCCAGCAGGGCATGGTGTGGACACTGGGGATGTTAATAGCTACAGAGGCAACACCTTCTTTCAAATATTAGAGACAGTTCTCTTTCAAAGGCATTTTGTTGACATGCAGATATGCTTGAGCAGGTTCAGGATGAGGGGAAGAAACAGATCCAAGTGATGTGCTCCATACCTTCCCTTCCTCACCTGCCAGCTTTGTGTGTTATAGACTTTAGACGTGGCTCAAGAAGGCTTCAGGGCACATCATTTTAGTGATTTTAGGTAAGTAACAAAAAAAAAAAAGAGGCTACAGGGCCTCTAGTTAGACATTCAGCTGGCAGCAGCAGCAAAGCATCTGTAGACTGGTCTCTGCAGCACAGGAGACCCATCTTCCACCTTCTCTCTGTTCATCTTCTGAACATCTTTTATGTTTAACTGCTTTTTCCACTTGCATTTACTTCTTTCTCATTTCTCCTGACTGCTGCACATCCTATTTTATTATTTCCTATTAGCATCTATTGTACCTTATTTGGATTGTTTGGTTCATTTTACATTTCAGATTAATTCCCAAAACTATAAGAAGAATAAATTCATGGAAGAAACCTGATCTTTAGCAGCCATGGTGCTGTTCATTTTACATATGTAATTTTCCCCTGCCCTTTGTTTAATCTGTTTAGACTTAGCTCAGAGAGTTTTAATTTCTACTTGTGCAACAGCTCCCTGTATATGAGGTCCAGCATTAGCTCTGTTCCCCAGGTTCATGTCAGTAATTAAGATATTAGGATATTTTCCATACTATGAAAATCCTCATAATTTTAAAATTTTTAGCACAACTGAAGACTTTGCATGTGTAAGGCACATCACACAGGTCACAAAAGAGAGTGATACATTTCTCAGGCTAAAGCCTGGGAGAGATGAGGGGAGAAACTATGAGTAATCTTGCACTTTTCCTAAATTATAGGCAGACGTGCTTGATGCCCTTTCTCCAGCTCACTGAGTACCAAATAGGAAATTACTGCTAACTCTGAAGATCTGTGATACCTGATAAAAATACAAGAAGCTCTATTCCTTCCTAATCTAGTTCCTTCCAGTCCTCCCTTTCTTTTTTGGTAAAAAAGACCTTTTCCCAGGTCTCTGTGCATCTCCTGCTGCTTCTGGAAGCTCTGTGAGATGGCACAAGAGAAACACCCCAGCCCATAACAAACACTGAAACAGTCCCAAAGAGACCCTAACAATGACCTAACAAAAAGCCATACCCAGCTCTGAAGGTAAAGCTGGACTGGGAGCACTTCTCTTACTGCTTAAATACATTTCTTTTTGCCTTGGCATCAAAGAGGATGAGAAAGTTCCAGAGGAGATAAAGGAATTTTCTGTCGCCTTCTTCCAGTACAATTTTAGTAGTAGGCACCTGTATCACTGTCACAGAGGACTGAAATATTGTTTGTGCTTGTGGCAGGCAGAACACATGAACATTTAGGCACCACTTACTTTTTCATGTGCCCATGGTTTTATATCTCTGCAGTGTGGGCTGTCCCTGTGGGCACATTACTGCAGCAGAACCAAGGTGGGCTGCAAAACAAGGAGAGCCAGGCCCAGGAAATTCAGAATAAAAATGAAGCAGAGGGAAAGCTGTAGTCACACAACTGAGAAAAGCCGAGTATAGAAATACTCCATAAAGAAGATATTATGAGAACTAGAATATTCACCTTTAGAGAAAAACAAAGCTCCTCTGTTGACGTGATATTAACTGTGCTCTTTTATGGTTGTCCTCTTAACATTCCTACCCACTTCCCAGCCTCTCATACAATTAAAATTAACCTCTGTAAAGATGGTTTACATCAACACCCACTGCTGAAGTACCCTGGACTTCAGTCAGGCCATGCCCTTCCCACTGTTAATTTTCAAATACTGCCCATATTGTCAATATTTTCACTGTATTTCACTGTGATCTCACTGACTGCTTAGTAAGTATTTGCAGGAAGAGATACACGGATCTTTGGGGGGGTTTAAAGTGATATAGATGGAAAAGAGAGACAGACAACATGCTTTTTAGTGATAAAATTCAGATACCACTAGGAGATTGTGCAAGAACAATATTATCACTTACCTGAGAACAAAAACCCAATTTACTGCTTTCAATTTACAGGCAAAGTGATTTTTTTCCCCCCAGATTAAAAACATTTATGTAGTTTTGGAAAATCCTGATCAGCCCAAGCACAGAAAACCATATTAGGAAGGCCTATTATAAACAGCAGTAAAGCAGCCCATCTTGTTTCATTATGCAAGCCAAATGAAACACAGAAATTAAGCCAAGAGCGGGAAAACAACTAAGACTTAAAACTGTGTTGGGAATACTCCAAAGACTCATTAACAGATGAAAAAGTATGATTATCTTATTAGGAGTACTACCACCCATACAGAAGCTCTGATCAAAACAATAATTAAACCACCAATAACAATCTCCCTGCATCATTAAATACTTTTGTACAAATAAATTAACTCTGCCAGCCAGAAACATCAAATGGAGATAATTTACCTCAACCAGTTAATAAGTCCAAATACTCAGAAAGCCTCTTGCATTCTTACCTGGGAATGCGCTATCATTCTTCTTCCAAAAAAAGCTTTTAAATAAATGATTTTGACAGCATTCCTATACATTTTTGTATTTACTCCACCACGGATAAATCAATGAACCATGTGGCTTGAGATAACAACCTGTCCCTTTGCCAGTGGTGAAAACTGATTCTCTTCCAACTAGCACACACAGCTGGGCAGGAATATTTATTTCTGAGCAAAGTAAATGGACACTCAAGTGCAATTGTTGATATGCAGAATCTGGCAACAAATCAATACTGACTTTAAATACCCAATTTATGCCATTACTTTTTAATACCCACGAATCTTGTTAAAATCCCATAGCATGATGTCCTGAAGTGACACAGCCTGCTTAATTCCTTTTGGTTTGTGGGTTTATTGAATTTGAGGCTTTAAGAATCCTGTTATTGGTGAGCGTCAGTTTCAGGCTTTTCCCTTTTATTGGCTTGCTTTGAAATATCTCTGGAGCTCTTATACCTTCAGTTTGATTTTTCTTCCTGTGCCTGTGAAGGGTGCAGGTCTGAATTTGGCAGGTATGTATTACTGCCTTGACCTTACAGAGGCAACCACTACTGATATCTGGGGTTTTAGGGGCAGATACACTGCCTTTATTTATGCTCCTTTAAACAAACTAAACAAGTGTAAAATATATTACACAGTTTGCCATATTCAAAACTGCATTCTTGAGCTACATATATAGCAGTGCTCATGCATATGTACCATGTTATAGTATAATTATCAAAAATCCAAGATCAGGATCAATAAAATTGCCTAGATTTCCTAGGTCAGACTCCAAATTTGGACAAATATGATGCAGAAGCCAGGAATAAAGCAAAAGCTAACCTTTCACATGCACTGCCAAGAACGGGTCAGGGCTAGGATTCACCAGCAAAGCAGCACTTGTGGGGACTTCAGCCACTCCTGCCCATGCTGGACCTGCTTTGGGGAAAGCAGAGTGGTGTAGAATCAGGGATGTGTTACTCTGGAAGCTTTAACTAGCAGAAAGCTCAAGAGAGTGTAAAATTACTGTTTTGAAATAGATGGTATCCAAGAAACCTTGTGTTACCATGAAAGCTTAATATGTATTTTTAGGAGCACCCCACAAGACAAGCTCAGCCTGTTCATGGAAGTGGGGAGACAGGAAACCCCACTGGAAGAACAGAGGAGAAAGAGAACTTTGTTTTCTGGTGTGCTAGACTCAACACCATCTTTGACTAACTACTGTTTTAGCCTTGATTTGTGAATATATTACATGGCTGAACAGGTTTACATGTTTATTCATTTTCTCCCTTAATTTAAGAGGAAGTTGTACAACAAATCTAACTGTATCGCCCTAGGGAAAATCCAGGCTGTGTCCCACAGGAGATTCAGTGATCAGCACAGCCACAAGCACCTGGATTGTACCTGGGTTCCTTAGGAAATTCTAGCCAAATTTGGAGCACTTGTGCATAATACAGTGACAGTCAGACCTCTTGCTCACTGGCGCAACAATTATTGCTGCACTGTCAGAAAGCAGGCCAGTCCCTGGAAGTGTCATTGAACATTTGACTGTTTTGGGGCTTATTTTGTATTCTTTTGTGTCATCTCTGAGGAACTATCTCTGAGGAGAAGACAGTAAACCAGGAGGAGTGGTCTGATCCATTCTAACAAACCCAATATTCCTAAATCATGCTCTTTAGTTTCCCAAATTAACTTACCTCACAGTTTCCCCTTTGTGCCTGGAAAGATTTATTGTTTTTATTCAACCTGAAAATGTGCTGGCATTAGATATATTAGGATACCCACAGGTGGTTCTTTTGTCATCCTATCACTGCAGTGGGAAGATAGCAAAATAAATCAATAAAAACAATGTCTTGGCTGATGCTTGGGGAAACCAATCTGTGGTTGAATATATAGCTCAGCAGCAGACTGCCCTATGCACAGGCAGCACGAGGTACCTTGGCTTCCACTCACTGGAGATCTCAAATTAGGATTCTGGGTTTTATTTAGAGTTTTCCCACCACTCAAGTTTCTAATTCTGTGTCGTCTTTAAAATAACTGTCTTATCTTTTTTTGTTTGTGTCAGATATACACCAGAGTGAGGGTTATTTTGTCACAAGGTCAGCTTTTCTTTCTTTGACTTGAGCACTGGTGCAGCAAGAGCCTGCTATAAAGCTGGTTTTCAGTTGCCTCTATCCGAGGCTTGTTTTCAAAGACTGTATGCAAATCATGCCAGTGCTGCCTTCTGCACTTCCTCCATTTTATTTTCTATTGAGACTGAATGTGAAGAGCTGCAGTCTATTTAGAACACCATGGCTCTTGCAGCAAAAAAACCAAAGCTATTTCCAAAAGTGGAATTTCTTAGAATCAGTGTATTTTCTTCCTCTTATAATAGAAATGAGTATGAGCATTCTGAGCCTTTAGTCATCCTCCCAGGTCTGAGAAGATGTGAGGAGAAGCAGAGCGGGTATGGAAAGAAAAGCAGTTGATTAGTAAATCCATTTAAGGATTTAATCCTTTGTTAAGGAAGCAGCATCGAGCCTGCTGGAGTGAAGTGAAATGCAAGAGAAAGAAGTAGCAATTTACCCCAGAGCTGCATTCCCCAAATGAATTTTCCCTGGGGATGTGGTGGACATCAGCAGGCACAGGAGCTCCTGCAGGGAACAGCTCCTGGCTGAACTTGTACCCTGAGACCCCCAGCTCCAGGGTTCACAGGGGGGTGTGTGTGGCTTTTTGGGTGAACTATTTACTGCTGGACAAGGGTGAGGGGTGAGGCACTGCCCACCCTGCACAAAACCACAGCACGTGCCCCACACAGGCTCTTGTGCTTGTTGCCCTGGACCATGGGGGTCTTCTGGAGCCCAGATTAGCACAAGGAACATGGCTCAGAACTCCAGCTAAGCCAGGAAGGAATGCAGCAACACCTGTGAGGATCTGTGCCCTCAGAAGAACAGTGCTTTGTCCTGCTTTTGCCATGAATTTCATACTTGAAGCCACAGAAAACTGAGAATTCATAAAGATGGAACTGAAACCATTTAACAATCAAAGCCATTGAAGGGCCTCTACTGGGAAGCACAGCTTTGGTTTTCTGGTGTCCTGTTAAAGGAAGACTGGCACTGTGTGCTTGGCAGATCTGGGTGATGAATTCCTATTTTTTAGCTTGAATACAGTGTGCAAGCACAGATCCAAAATGTGAAATATAGAAGGGACAAACAAGGGCTATTTCCTTACAGGCTCCCTTGCCTACTATACAGAATATTTCTTACCTTGTCAATCAAATATAGGAGGTATTCAGTGGAGGTAATCACACAATAGAAACAGGCCTCCTGTTTTCCAGAGCTTCTAGGTTTGAATTCCCCTTCCTGCAGAGCCAGGTGTCCCATGTTTCTGTTGCAGGAGTGAAGCTCTGTGTGTCTCTGTCAAGGAAAGCATTTGTTAATTGCTACCAAAAAAACCTGAAGCGAATAAACATTTAACTAAATAGCTAAAACATGCATAAGGTGTCATAGGCAATTTGCAGCACTCTCAGCTGCAGCACAAGATGCTCGTGTAGCAAGAACAGCCATGCCAGATGTTAGGTAGGAACCTGCTTGTTTCCACTGTGCAAGGGTGGCTCTGACTCGGTGATAATTGTGCAGAGCCCTTGCTGAGGCAGAAAAATCCTCCCTCAGCATATCTGAGACTCCTCCAGCATCAGGCTTTGTGCTGTATTTGCATCCAGCCTGAGTGGTCAGGCAGCCTTGCAGTGGATTCAGGAGCCAAGACTTGGTCACCTCGTTTATGAGAAAAGAGCCAATGCAATTATGCAATTACTATTGTGAAGCAGGAAAAAAATTTTGTTTGCCTTTTTTTTTTTTGTTTTAGTGGACATTCACTACTTGCTGCAGCAAGAAAGAGAGTGGGGGGCTGATCACCAAAATTATTCAGTCAAGAGTTTGATTTGCTCTTTCACATCCCCGTGCGGTCCGATGTCCGGGGTGTTTTGGGGTTTTTTGGACAGCAGAGGGTGCCAAACCCCCGGAGGGAGCGCACCCAGGCCCGGAGCTCCCGGGCATCCCCTGCAGCGCCGGCCGGCAGCCCTGCCCCAGCCCCAGCCGTGCTGGGCTGGGGATGTGCCAGCACTCCCAGCCCCGCTCAGAACATCTTTCCCTGCCGATCAATCCAGCCTCTTGCGAGCCAAGTTATTTTCTCTCTGATGTGCAATCGGCGCTCGGTGTTATCTCGGCAATCTGAAGCCACGTTTTGTTATCAGGATGCTGCAGGGACGAGTCACTAAATTAAAAGCAAGCACTTGATCATAGAGAGCTGAGCATAAGCACTCCCCCACCTTAACACGTGCTAGAAATACAACACAGCCATCGAGGAACTAAATCTGTTTAACTTGATGCAGTTCATGCACAGCTTTTTACTTTGGACAAGGAAACACGAGATTAAAACATCAGCAGCTCTGAAATCCCATTCTCATCCTACAGTGAATTAGGAAATGAAGTGGCATTATATTAGCAGGCGTTTCTTCCTGTTCTAATAAAAGATATGCATTCTACATTTTCTGCAAACACTGCTCATGGGAATGAGATGGAAATTGGCCCTTGAGTAGTAACTAGTTACAATAGCTCCTAAACAAGGCTAAAATTATTCTGATTGTATTTAGGAGCCAAATCCCAAAGCCTTTATTGTATTCAGTTTCCTGTTCTTTGCTGGAGACAAAAATTTCTCTACTTGGTCCAGGCAACATTCTTTTTTTACTTTCTTGCCAGTCCCTGTCCTGAGGATGAGCACTGTCAGATGGCCAATTTTACTGCTCACATACCTGATACACATCACCAGCCCATTATTTCTACACAGGAACAGAATCCATCATTCCTAACTCAAAACTGTGCAGATAACAATTGATAATTTGTAAACAGTTATTCCCTTTGAATGAGTTATGTAGGCTCTGTTTACCTAATCCAGCTATTTGTCAGCTTTATCAGCCACTTATCAACAGAAGCAGAAAGCAGGGCACACATAACCCATTCATCATCCCTCCTGTTGCTGCAACATGCACAATATATATTGCACATGCCACAGCACTGGTGAAATAGCTCACAACACTACACTGCCAGCACAACTCAGTGTAAGAGTTACTTTCTCAATGCCAAAAACTTGTGGATGCTTCACAGAGGGGTAAAATTCCCACTCAGCCCCAACACTTGGGCCTAAAACACAAAGTGATGGCACAAGTGTGGCAGGAGGGGGATCTCAGCTGGATTGAGAACACCCAACACTCTGCAGCAATCTAGGAGAATATTTTATAAATGGGAAAAGAGCAGAAGGCTCAGCTCCAGAGGCCCTGTGGTTCCTCAGGGTACAAGGATGTACAATATTTAATTGTACTACACAAAGGTTTGTACAGCAAAGCACCCCCCTGTCCCTACCTCACACTCCACCCTTTGCATTTATTTTTGCCTCTGAAATGTCCCCTCTTGTCCTCCCTGGCAGGGCCTGGCCTGGCTTCATCCAGCCCAGGTGCTTCTGTCACAACCTCAATCAAAACAAAATTGTCATGAACCTTTAATAAAAAAAAACTTAGTGGAAAACCAAGTTAGAAAAGCCCCAGCCTGCCCTTGTCCAGCAGTAAATAGCTCACCAAAAAAGCCCCACACCACCAGCCCTCTGCAAACCCAGGGCACTGGGCACGGCACACAAACACCAGTAAAAGGCAGGCACAAACACCAGGAAAAAGGCACTGGAGCTCTGTAACCTTTTAAATAAAGTCAGGCAGGGAGATGGAGATTTAGAAGAGCTTTGAAAAAATAAGCCCTTTCTCCCAGGTCTTTACAGAGAAGGTGGAAAGCTGCTGTAAGGATTTCAGATGTAATATGGCAGGGAAACATTTTTGCTTGGAAAAAACCCTCAATAGCACATTTAAAAAAGTTATCATTCTGTAGTTCTCACAAATTTACTGTTGTGATATTTGCTCCTTATTCCCCCCAAAGATGTTCCTTTGTATCACTTGGGAAGGAAAGTTGTGTGGGTTACGACAGTGTCTGGCAATTTCCTTCCCAAGGGAAAACTGCTATTTTTCAAACAAGAATCCACATGCCCCTTTTAACATGAAAAAAAAAATAAAGCTTACAAATAATTCAATAATGTGTTCAAGTTTAGATAAATCATTTAAAAATGAGCTGGTTATGGCATAGAAGCTGACAGCTGAATTGGTTCAGCTCATTTTTCACCAGTAGCCCCACACTGAGTTAGGAAAAGGGGGGTCTTGCACATCTCCTTGGGATTTGTGACTCCCAGGAACCCCACTTTGAGTAGCCAGAACCTCCTAAAAGAGAAACTTCCAGGACACTGCCAAAGGGATTGTGGAACAACGTTAAAAATCAGTGAATGTGGCCATGCAGTCACTGATCCTTGGCTCAGCTCAGACACTTGTGAATTCTGCAGTGGAGATGAGCCCTTTGGAGAGCTTCATACATTAAGAGAATCCATTACTTTTTTGCTGATTTATTTTATAATGGCTCATTTACATGCACTAAGAAATGGTATTTTTATACTAGTTAGAAAGGCACAGATTGCCTCTCTGCAGTCATACAGGTTTTCAATTTTAGACAAGATCTTTAAAAAATTGACAGTATTATGAACTTCCAAGAGGCTTTTCAAAGTCACTTAGGTTTTTAAAATCTATTATGGTTATTTTTTCTTTCATATTCCAAAGGTTTATATTTTTGGACTCATAGTACTAACAAATCCTGTTATATATGTTGAGCAATATGAAAAAATAGGGCACTAATATTTTAAAGTCTCTAAAACATTTCTCAAATTGACTGTAAAATGTGGCATTTCTACAATACACGATTGTTTGGCAGGATATAAAAGCTTACTGGTTCTCATTTGGGTGATTTGCATAACTTGTTCATGGCATCATTTGTAAATATTATGCCCATCCCAAGCTGCCAAAGATAAAAAGAGTAAGATTGCTTTTGCTAAAGCATGTCATAATATAGATGAGAAAAAACCCCTGCCTGTCTAAAAAGAAGGAAGTTATACAAAGTGAGTTAAAATTTTATACTGCATTAATCTCAGAAATCACTTTTCATGTCTGTTAGAGAGCATAAAAGTGAAAAAAAATTCCTTTCTCTGTGCAAAGTGGTTCTACAAGTGTTGGACAAGCCACAGAGCAGTGGCTGCTCCCAAGGAGGTGTTTGCAGGGGTCACACAGCACCCAGAGAGCCCCTTTGCTGTGCAAAGAGAGCATGGGCTGGGCTCAGAACGTGGTTCTGGCTCCCCAGGCTCCCTGGGGGTGAGCACAGGGTGAACAATTCTGTTTCAGGCAGACAGATGACAATTCAGTTTGCCCACTGACCTGTGCTGACTCCTCAGTACTAACAAAACCAAACCACTGCAACAAATGTATTCCACCCAAAAAGACTCAATACAGAGGGAAAGCTCATTTCACTTAGCAAGGAGGGGCAACTTCCATACATTCATTTTAGAGCTTGATTTCATATTCATGACTGTTCTAGAAGGTGGCAATTTTGACTGATGTTACAGGGTTGCCTGCGCTTGCTTTGGAATGGCCCTTTGAGAGATGCTGCATCTCTTGTGGGTGAAGGCTGGGGGGAATGGTGCTGTCTGTCTTTGGAGGCTCTGTCACAGTCACCAAACAGATGGATTTCTGGAAAGCACTTGTATTTGTTTGCCTTCACAGCCAAGAATATGTCATTGTGGCTGTTTTGTGACCACCCTGACAAAGAGCTCAGATGGATTTTTTTTTTTGTCTCTGAAGTCATTTAGTAGGAAGGAAGAAGAGTAACTGGGATGCAGAGGGTCACCATGTCTGTTTCTCAGAGTTTCAAACTCACTTTTGGCAGCTGTGCCAGCATTCTTGTGCTAATTGTTATGCAATTAGTAGAACTGGCTGTGGCAAATGTTAAGGTAACACACCAGGCCCTGAGAGATGGTGACATCTGTAGGGGTGAAGGTACCACTGTAGCAAGGCACCATTTACACATGATCTGTGGCTGAGCTCTGAATTACCATTGTGCTGCTGAGCAGGGATGGTAATACACTGCTCAGCCCCACTAAACCTGACAGCTGGCCTAACTAAAGTGTTTGTCTTCTCCACAATGGCCACAACACAGCAAATATCTCAAAAAGATGCTCTGGCTTCTGAAATCAGTGAAATTTAATAGCTTGCTTTGGATACTGCTTTTCTCTCACACCTTGCATTTTCTACTTCCTAAATTTAACAAACTACCAATAAATGACTTTTTTCAATCATACCTTAAAGCAGGAAAAAGAGATTGTAAGCCAGGAGCCAAGGCACAGGAATCCCCAGGGAAAGCACTTGGTGTTATTTCCTGTCATTAATCTTTGTCTGCCAGGTTGAATTTGGGAAAAGAGATAGAAAAGAAAGTTAGAACTTGTCTTTATCATGAAAGATGATAAACAAGGGTAGGTCACTAATTACATCTGTAAGGTGATACATACTCTGCTGCTTTACTATAGAGATGCCAGTAATAACCTCAGGTACAGAACACTTTAGTAGATATAGCAAATGAAAAGTAGTATAGATTGTGTTCTTCCCATCTCAGCTGTAAAAAGATTCCAACACAATTTCAAGCCCTTTAAAGCCACAGTGTTTTGCCAAAGTGAGATTGGAAATGCTTCTAGGAATATAATACTGGGTGGACTTTTTTCTTATTTGCTACACAGCAAGATTAACTCAGGTAATGAATTTATACTGATGAGTGGAGTTCAAGGTTAGGGATTTTTGAAAGCAATCTCACCATCTGGGCAATAAAGCTTAGAAGTACATAAAAAATCTACTTTTAAAATAAGTGTTCTAATCAATAATTCTACATTGGAGTGTAGAAGGTGCAATTAACTTTTCAACCTGGTTCTTGGAGCTCTGTATGGCTGATTTTTAGGTCAAGCAAAGCTTTTCTTTAAAAGCTGTGGAAAGATGAGGCTTGGGTTGTGAGAGCATGAAATAAGGCAAGATAAGGATTTGTATTTTAGAATTTGCTTTGAATCCAAGCTCCTGGTCTGCTGATCTTAAAGAGGAAGTTGAGCCCAAGACTTTTACCTTAAATACCAGCAGCTGGTTATTCAGGAGGTTGATCCAGCTCTCTAGGTTTAATCAGAATCAGATGCACAAAATTATTCTTAAAAGTCTTCCCACAAACACTTTGCTTTGATGAGCCCATATTCTTAATAAAAAAGCAGGGTATAAAAATGCTTCTGAATACTGTTTCTCTACATTATACAAATAAAGTTACTTCATGATCCCTATTTAATTACTGCCATACATGCAGATCAGCACTGGGTCCAGAAGACTCACAGAACAGAATTAAAACAAGACGAGGGAATAAGCAGCTGAAGAATGGCTCTGTTGAGGGAACTTGACTAAAACCAAGCAGCAGAAAAACATGGAAGCAGCAGTGCCACAGCATTGTCTGTGCTGTGCCTTTCTGACCTGGCTCAACAGAGCTTGAGAGGCCACAGCAGCAGCCCCCAGAGCAGGGGGATTCAGGCATGGGCATTTCCCAAAGGACACCTTTGTGTGCTGCAGCCAGCTCAGCTGAGAGCTTCTCCTTCAGACTCTGAGCCTCAGCAGGGATCAGTCCTTCAGCAAGCTTGGGAAGAGGACCCAGCAGCACAAAGGAATACCAACCTGAGCCTTCTCCAGCAGCTCAGGAGGGGCAGCTTTCAGGAGAGACCTGAAACTTGTCACAGAGCCTCTGGAAAGAAAGACCTAAAAGAACTGACAGAACTGACAGCAAAGCTTCTGCATGTAGGTGCAAAGCCTGAGCTTGGAACACAACAAAATGCCAAAATTATTCACAGGGCTTGGCTGGAAACATGCAAGATAAAAGAGAGTAAAGCCAACTGAAGCTGTTGATGACCTGGTCTGGCTGAAAGCACACAGCATCACCTAGTAAACCATTCCATGCCACAGAAATGAAGGGTCAATGTTCAATAAAACCTGAAGAAATCTGGAGCTCATAGTGGTTAGCAGGCATTGCAGTGGCATACACACATATCCTGCACGCAGTTTCTCCGCAGCAAAACTTACCCCAAACAGGCAGCTGGGGACAGAGCCAGCCCAGAGCCCAGTTTGCTGGGGGCTGCCATTGTCACTCAGTGTCCACAACAAGGCTGGCCAGGTGCAGTGAGTGATAAGATGATTGTGGCTCCAGCACAGACCCACAGTCCTGTGGCTGAGGGAATTTAAAGCACCTTGAGCCATTCCCAAGGATCCAGTGGGGACCTTGTGTTTGACTCAATCTCCCTCTGCACCAAGGCTTAGGTAGGAAGACAGCAGCTGGAAATCAATAGATGGGACCAGCAGCAGGAGGAAGATAAACATAAATTGCACCTGCAGAAAGATAGTGATGTGCATGTGTTAATCCTCCTCCAGTACATATATCCAGGAGCTTTTGCAATTACCATGCTGAGCAAGGAAAACCAAAGAATCTAATGGCAGAAGCAGCCTGAGAATCTGCTCCATGCTCCAATGAGATTTTTTAAGGACTCCCTCACTTCCATTTCATTCTTCCTGAACATAGAATAGTTTCTGGTTATTTAAACTCCACTGGACAGAATGGAACCTTAAATTTAGGAAGAAGGAAACACAGCATAACAGCTGATGCCCTCCCATCTTAAATCAGCTGCAAACACTTTTTGTAATTCTCCTCAGTGCTCACTAACCTTTGGGCTGACTGAGGGACCCCATAAATTGGTGAGCTGTGCTGTGGATGAAAGGAGAGGGATTAATTCTTTGAGCAGGACTGGGGTTCCCTGCAGGACAGCACAATTTGATTTTTCTTTTTTTTTTTTTAACATTTCCTTCTTAGCATCAAAATAGTTTGAAACAACAAAAGAAACTATAAACACGTGAAAACCAGGCTGGAAGGTCTGATTTCAGTCCAGCAATAGTTGCTACCCTGACAGTTACAACACTACAGGTTGTATTTTTATTATATTTGATTTTTCTATTCTTAAAGGACTGACCAGAAAATAAACCTTGACATAGCCAAAATTGGATGGTACTAATGAAGCACCCAAGAGGACACCATGCTGCTCCTCTCTGTGAGCAGCAAATGATTGGTAATTAAATAGCTGTCAGTGGGGGGTGCCTGGTGTATTTTTATTAACTTTTTGTGTCTGTTACATACATGCTCCTGAGTGACCAGCTAAGGTAGGTTAGGTGGCATTTGAAGCTGGATTTCCTGAGGTGAAACCCTAATAACCTGCCAGGGCACAGCACTAGAAGTGCTTTGACCTGCTCGTTTTCTCGTGGTGGGGACACAATTAATTTCTGGTCTGGAAGGGCTGACTGACATTTACAGGCAGCACAGACTCCTGCTTTAGAGCAGGGATTTCCTTCTGTTCCTATAAAGTGCAATGCACAGTTCAGCTAATATCAGAGAAATAAGGTTTAGAGAAAAGGTTGCAGCTGGTTAGTGGTCTCGAGATATTTTTTCTTTGATAGAAAGAAAATGAATATGCTTGGTACAAAAAGGGTTTGGTCTGGGGATTTTCTCAAGTGAGAGTGCTGTGCAGTACAAATAAGTTTTACAGATAAATGCCATAATATTTTACACTGAAATCCAGAGATTAACTGAGCCTAGCCCATAGGATGCACAGTTAAGGAGTGAATATTTAAAACAAAATCTTGTATTTTCATTTTGCTTTATTACTGCTTAGCAGAAGGTACAGAATGATCCAAGAGAACAAAATGGGCACACACTATTTTGAAGACTTTAAGCTGTTAAGCAACCTGACTTGAAAGGAAGATTGCAGAAGACAGGCTGCCTTTTAAAGGAAAATACCAAATATTAACACAGTAGCAAGTAAGAAGAGATTTTGATGATTTGCCAAATATTCTCAACATTAATCCCAGAACGGCCTGGGTTAGAAGGGACCTTTTAAGACCCTCCAGTTCTGACCCCCTACCATGGACAGGGACACCTTTCACTAGACCAGGTTGCTGAAACAGCAGCTCTTGTTGCACTCAAAGTAAATAACGCTTGATGAACAAGGACTTGTAATCCCTCCAGGAACAGGAGCACAGGCAGGGGTGACACATCAGGAATGGCTTGGACACTGTGGCAAGTTCTGGTGGGTTTTGTTAGAAATGTCATAGAAAGGGAATACTCAGCACATGGCCCTTGACACAAATGCTCTACTGATATCCTGCTTTTCCAACAAAAAAGAGAAAAACACAAAGCACCTTCAATTCAGATTTTGCCAGTACTTCTCCAAGGAATGCCAAACTAGGTTTGTTCTTTATCATGAGATGGGGCACAGCTCCCATCTGTGTGTTTGTTTTAATGGATTCAAGGGGTGTTTTTGCCCAGGTCCTGCTGCTGTGGCATCACTGGAGAGTGGCTGATGCTGTGAAGGATCTCCCTTGAGGAGTGGGCAGCTCTTTGGGATTAAGTGGCACAGTACAATGATTTGTGCATAAAGGAGCCTTTATACACAAATGATTGCACTGTGCCACTTAACAATCTAATATTCAACTACTGAGCTGCCACATTTTCAACATGTCCTCGGAGAAATGCAGGAATCCTATCAAAACTGCAGCCTTATCACTCCTTGGAAATTTTCTGATGCGTGGCAGTGCAGAGGGCATGCCTTATACTGAAAATAAGATCAGACATTTCCTTTGCCTGACAGCCAACTGTGCTTAGTGGGATTCTAATTTAATCAGAGTCCAGAACAGGGCAGATGTAACACTGATCAATTAAAACAGGGATCAGCAGGCAAGAGTGGTGGGAGTAGGACTTGTCTTGGAGAATGACAACTGCAGGGACACTACAAATGTCAAGGAAGGAGTTTGCAGACAGCTGTGGATCAGTCCCACAGCAGAACAAATGGAAGCACACCTGGATTTTAAAACTGCTCTGAGTGCTCCTATGCACTGTTCTCTGTCCAGCCCTACCTGAACAGTCACATCATTTCTCAGAGGTGGTTGAGTTGTTTCAAACAGGACCATAAGTGCACCTACATTTTTAAAAGCTTCCTAAACTGCAAACACACAGCAGAAAGAAAATGTGAGATTAGAGCTCATCAAAACCTCATTTTTTTGCTTCCCAGTTACTCTTTGCTCACTGAACATGAGTTACTCCTGCTTGGATGTGTGGACATCACCTTTCTGCACCCCTGAAAGCAGCCCAAGATGTTCCATCAGAGTTGCTCTACACCTTCCACCACGTAAACCCTCTCCTGGAACTGATGCTTCAGGCAGGCAAGTAGGATAAGCTGGAAGAAGATCCCTGCCACATGAGGTTGTACATGCAAGAATATAGGGAGATACAACTTCCTGGGCAGATTAATGGGGGAAAGGTTCTTCAAAACAGACACAACCACAGGTTTAGGAATTATGCTGCAGAGGGTGGGAGGGTGTTTTGGGCAGGATCACTGCGTGCTTGCCCTGTCTCTACGCTGTTCACAGCATTTGCTGCAGGCCAGAGACTGATCATTGGAGTAAAAATGAAGTATTTTCCTGACTTGGTTATTTTCTGCAGTGATGGTAAATGTCCCTGTCCAAGATCTTGGTGCTTTACAGCAAACATGTGGATGTGTTTTCCTTGCAGTGGTGATTAGCTGACTCAGCTGCATCAATTAACCTCCCCAGGCAGCAAAGACAAGCTGAGTGCTGTGTGGGTACCTGAGAGGTTCAGTGCTGCTGGGCTGCTCAGGGAGGTCTAGTTGTTAAACTTTAGCAAGGCATCCTTAATATATGTAAATAGGCTTCTTACAATGAGTAATGTTGCCAAATTTTCCAGATTGCTAGCACTGTCCTCCATTAAACTTGGAGGACAAATTCACAAATACATTATTAGGGGAGGCAGCAGTAATGTGAGTAATTCTGGTGATGTTCTTAATCTTGGAAAATAAAGAAAGGATATTCTTGCTTCTTAGCAAGGTCAATGTTATATATTGTGTAACTGCTAGAAATAGTCTATGGTATTGTTTCAACAGATTTAGTCAGAATACACAAAATTAAGTAAATCCCCAAAGAACACTATCATAAGGTCTAAAAGAAAATATTCCTGACAATAAAACTGAAATTATGTTACTTACAGGATAATGCAAGCGATCCAAGTCAAAATTTCTCTCAAAATAAATATTTAGGTATGAAATATTGCAAAGACACACCAAGACCTGCCAAGAAAAGAAGAAAACATTAAAATTGCCACATTGCTAATGTAATTTATTCTAATCTGGAGACAATCTTCAACCATCTCAAACATGTGCTGTGTGACTTCACAGGGCAGAGTTAAATTTCTTTAAATGCTAGAATTATGTATCTGAGAAGCCATCCTCTATGGTCACTTCCTTTCAATTTCAAGTTGGTGAAAGATAAAAATGTAGAAGAAACTTGTCTGTGACAGTGTAGATATTTGAATGGATGAAGCACTTTCAGTCAGTAGTGTGTGAAGAAAGAAGTTCTAGAAAATTAATGCTATGAGCATTAGCCAAAACAGATTTTGGATCTCCTTTCAACACTCCATTCATCTTTCTTAATCTATTTCATATTTTATTCATGATTTGAATTCAACCACAATACTTACCTAAATTGGAATGTTGCTAACAGACCTTTTAAAAATCCTCATGAGCTCTTTCTCAAGGTGGCATCAAGGAACATATTATTGAAAAACAACTATTCTATAATCCTTGGGAAAGCTATTTAATAACTGCAGTAACACAGTGTAATGTAATAACACACCCTATTGGTCTGATTATCACCAGACAGACACACTCCTTGTGTGCCAGGCATGATGCACACACTGCAAGCAGCTTGGTCTGAGTGCTCTCTGCGACCTTGTTACCTCAGAGGCTGCAATGGGACAAATCTCCAGTGACTGCCAAAATTTCCTCCCTCTGGAACCTTTCATGAGTAGCTCATACAGGACCACCTTGTATGAGCACCAGAGCTGTCCCATTCAGACACATTTCACTTCAAAGAAATGCTGGTCAACAAACTGCCTACAATTCAAGCTGAGCTACATTGAGGTAGAGGATTGAATTTCTGGTTTGAGGCTCTCTCATGCAGGCATTAGGCAGACAAAGTATTGTGGGATGGCAGAGCTGGAGGACCACCAAAGTCCCCAGTGCAGAAGTGCCCACCAGAAATGA
>NW_005054339.1:1936138-1941876 GCF_000277835.1 Geospiza fortis | reverse complement strand
TTCCTGCTGCAGGATGCTGCAGTCCTGCTCTCCACAGAGAGCTGGGGAAGGACAAGGCCTTCAAGAAAGATCATGCTGATACAAATACTTCATGGAGAGGAAATTTCCACTAAGTGTGACCAAAAGCTTTTACCTGACAAGTCAAAAGTCTGGTCTGGCCATATTCTTAACCCCACTGACCAGGGGATGCTGGGGGTGGGCTGGTCCCAAGGAAGGAGTTTGGCAGAGTCCTCAAAGCAGACAACTGTGGCAGCACAGAGAGATGGGCTTTGCATTTACAGCTACCAGTAAAGAAAGAAATATTTGTATTCTGGCAGATTGTGCCAGCTCAGTGCTCAGGGACAATCCAGATACTGGGATGCACCAGGAAAGGAACAGGGACATCCACAGTGCATCTGAGTCTTGACAGCCATGAGCTGCTCTGGTCACCAACCCTCCCAGGAGGGATTCACTAGAAGTGGAGAACACAAGGAGATGGGCAATAATCACAGTTATGGAATGGCTTCTGCTTATTAAATGACTACAAATAATTGAACTAGGACTGCTGATGCTGGGAGAGTATGCCTGCAGGGGGTTTGGTCACCCAGTGCACAGCTCAGCTCTGGAGCCTGTTGCTGAGCTATTGCACAGGCTAAATTGGATGTGAGCTCAAACACAACTAGGCAAATTAATAGAAAAAAAATTCACTAGGCAAATAAAGACACTGATACCATCTCTGACCCAGGAAAGCAGAGCTGCAGCTACTTTGGCACAGGAAGAGTAATTCCAAAGCTTCTGCATCCCTGTAATCCTCCCTGTGGACCCTGCTGTCAGTCTCCAGTTGTGACAGGTACTGGTCTGGATGGGCTTTGTGCTACCTATTCTGTCTGGGTTTATGTCCTCCTTGCAGCCTTTCTGCATAAAGCTCTACAGTCACACACTGAAATATGCCTTTACTCAGCTGCTTTACACCTGAGGAGTGGCACAAAACCCAACCACCAGGGAGGAAACTTCCCCCAGGCCCCTTGGCTGTACATCAAAATGCTGATCCCCTTCCTGCTCAAAAACCTGACAGCCCAGAGCCATAGCAGGGGCAGGCTGGTGTGTGCACCCAAATTCCCCAGCAGAGCCCAGCAGTGCCTGCTGCACCTGCTGGATTCCAGCATCCCAGCCCTGCCAGAGAGCAGCACGTCTGAGCCCAGCAGAGGGGAGTGAGGATCCGGCAGCTGCAGCACATGGGCTGGTGCTCTGAATCTCTCCCACTAATTTGTACAGCAAATCTGCAATTTCTGTGGTAGCCATGGAAACAGAGGTACTGGAGCACAATGGAGCACATGTGTGAGCTCTGTTGCCACCACTGAGCGCGCATCACTCGGCTCTCCTCGACAGCCAGGGCAAACAGGGCACCTGAGCAAGCCCAGCCTGGCTCTGGGCACGGGGCTGCACCAGCCCAAACGGGCACCAGAGCACAGCAGCTCTTCTGCTGGGACCAGGGGGGAGCACACCTGCTGGAAGGCAAGGCCAGGGTCAAGGAACACAACCCTGTCCACTCCAGAAGGAAAGAAAACCAAGGAACAGCGGGGAAGAAATGCTGGAAAGAATGTGAGCTGGACAAAAAAGATAAAAATCTGCCTCATTTTGTCTCCCTTCACATTGCTAGTAATCTCACACCCCTAAACGTTTGGGTAGTTTGTTTCTCAGTCAGTGAAATACAGAAGTCAATGGAGTCATCTTACCTGGAGGGACAAGTAAAACATTGGCCCCTGCCAATCAATTTTCTTGTGAAAGAAGCATCTAGAAGCTGGTGAAGGACCCTCACTCAATGTGCAGCATAAAGCTACAAAGAACTGCCAATTAGGGAGGCTCATCCTGTAAAATAAAAAAAAAAACCCAAACCATAAGCATTATTTCCTTCAGACAAATCTCTGTAGATCACTCTGCAGACCTTTTGCTTAACCACTGTTATATAGGCCAGTGTTATAATTCTGCCCAGACTCATCAGGTGTGTTGGTTTGAGTGGGCTGTGCTGCTTCAGATTTTAAATTTGCACAGATGAGGTCAGTCTGGCCAAAGGGATGTGAGGCAGAGCTCAAAATGGAGATGGTGACTTCTCAGGGGGGTTTACACCATAGAACTTGAGCTGTGCAGTCTGGAAAAGAATTTCAACAGGGAACAAACACTGACAACCCTTCAAACAAGTGGGAGTAAAGCAGAAAAGCCTCCAACCTGTATTGCTTAAATACTCAGGCTGTGTACAAGTAAGTGACAAAGGGGATTAAAAATAGGGCAAAGCACAAAAGATTCCTTATAATTTCCAGCAGTTGCTTGGCTTGTACCTGTAGGCAAGCTGACACACAAGGTGTCTGGCAGAGGGTGATGCAGCCTGAAATGCTGCTGGTTGAGCAGAGAGGTGAGCAGGGAGCCAGCCCCAGGGTCAGCCCAGCACAGGCAGCTGTGCTCAGCACTCCCACCCCAACCTGCAGCACCTGCTCTCCAACACAGCAATTCAGATTTCTAACGTGCAGAGGTTCTTAACATTCACCAGGTGGAAGCTGAACACCGTGGTGGGGATGCCATGTCCTTGGCAGGGAACCTCTGCATCCTAACTCCTAATTAGGAACCCCTGAGTTCACCCTTTTAATGGGCACAAGCCTTGTTCCCTACTTAAATCCTAAAGATCAAAACATAAGAAAGAAACTGCTATGTGCTCAGTTTTCCTTTTTACCTTTGAAAAGGAAAGATCTCTGCCACCACTGCCCACCTGTAAAATCTAAACCCTGGAGTCTGGATGTGACATTTTCTCAAGCAGTGTCACCGCCCTCTGTGTCTGTTCTCTAGCCAGTGTGCATCTATACGTTAACTGTTCCTACACCTGGCTGTGAGGTGAGGCCAGAGCAGAATGGGCTCCATTTCATGGGTTTTTTGTACTTTAGGATCCCTAACTAGTTCACAGGGTATCAACCTCACCAGTTGCCTGTATCTGCAGTTTAAGAGTACAGACACTGTGTAATTTGGGATGCCAGATTTGCAAACACAACAGCAGCTCTGTGACTGGATGTGTCCAGCCCAGGCTGGAGTGTTGGCTCCTGAAGGGGCCTGGCTGGGGATTAATTTCACAGCCTTACAGAAGTGGTAAACTGGACACCAGGGGAGTAGGATGGATTACATGCATGAAATACCACAGTATTTCATATGGGATCCTCTAAGTCGTGACAGACTCCTCCAAACAACTTTATTTCTGCCAACACTAATATTCCTAAACAATGTGCAATTTCAGAATTAAGCCAAGATTTAAGTTTATAAAAAATAACTCAAGTGTTACTCTAAGTTCCAAATTCTGTTCACTTTACTTTTACCTTTCTTCCTCTCAAAACTCATTTAGCTGAACTTTGACGTCCCTAAGTACACTACTCACAATTTTTGGGAGGCTGTAGATTGTCCCATTTCCCCAGAAGCATTTTCCCCAGCAGCCCCTGTTTCCTGCCTGGCATTTCCAGAGACATGTAATATTAAACCACAGCAGAGAGGAGCAAAGCATTGCCATAGGTTACAAAAGAGACACAGAAATTGGATGAGCCAAACTCTCAGCTCTGCAAAGGGACAAGGCTCTACAGGAAAAACTACAGTAAATATTCCCTGGCAGTTGAGGAAGAAAAATGGGCATTTAGTTCAGTGGTCACTGCAGAGCAGCAGAGGGAAGAATCACAGGTTAATTCTGCTCTGAACTTCAAAGTCACAAAAGCAAAAGAGATCATGGATCCCTTGTTAATCTTCTCCTTTACAGCTCCAGCTCTGTGGGGCTGTGGCAGGAGGGATGTGCTTATTCATAGCCAGGTTACTCACAAGAGCAGGGGTGGGAGGGAATTACATGAAAACAAGCTCCTAATTGCTGTTCCTTTTCTGCTGAGGATCATGCAGTGCTCGTGGGCAAATTAAAGTTCAGATTTTAGCAAATGCACAGCCCCATTTCATGTGTCCCATAATTTCTAAAGTGGAATAATTAATTTCTAGTGAATAACTCAGTTGCATTCTGCCTATGAAGCTCATACAGATCACTGTCCTCAAATTATTCCTGGTCAATTAAACTTCACAAGTTCGACTTTACAAGCTGTGAATATTTGAAATTTGAGCTGCTGCTCAGGGGTGATATTGATTCCCTTCTCTCCTTGGTTGAGTGCACAGGCTTGTCTATGAACACTTACATTTAACAACTGAAAATTCATCTTTTGCAAATACACAGGTGTAACTGAAATTTGTTTCCTTCATAAAATTTGGCTACTAAAATTCAATTACTGAAGTTAGGGCTTCATTTGATTGTAGTTCTGTGTTACAGAAGCACCTAGAGTCAAGTCCAGCCAAGGTTAAGGGACTCTGGGTACTACTAAAGCAGTCTGTGTCTTGCAAATAAACGTCCTAGAGCCACATAAACATTTTAGAAATGGCAATGTGTTCATACACAAAAGAAATCTCAGAAATTCGGGGTAGTTGCATTTCTTGATATATTTTATGGCTACTGAATAGTCACAGAACAATTTTGCATACCTTGGGAGACTAATAAATTACAGCATATGACACAAACTCTACACAAAAGTCTGTTACACACTTCTCAGTAGTAATTCAACCTCTGCTTAAGCAGTCTCAGCCTTCATAAACGGGAGCAATATTTTGTTATTTTAGAGAACCAATCAGGCATTTTTAACAGAAAATATGAGCCCAAACAAACTGCAGCTGAGCAGACTGAGATATTCAGTGAGTACTTCTGTAGGGAGGCTGCCAAGGTGAGAAGCAGCTCAGCAAAGGGAAGGGAGAGAGCCCACCTGGCATCAGCAGTACCTGGCTGCAGCCTGGGGTGTCCTGGGCTCGTGGCCAGCAGGGTGGACCTGCAGCACCCCAGGAAAGCACAGAGCTGGTGCAGGTCAGGTGAGCAGCTCAGCAGGGATCCCCTTCTGCCAGACACAGCTCCTGCTCCATCTCTTGTTGTCCCAGCTGAAGGCAGGAGGTTTGCAGGGTTCCTCCTGGCTTCTCTGGAGGAATGATCCCCCTCTGGCACCAGGGCAGGTGTTGTCATACAGTGCAAAAGTTGTATTATCCTTACATTGCAGGGGTTCCACATTGCTAGAGTTTCATACCTCCTTGATGTTTCTCGTAGGCAGCTCCTCTGGGCACTGACTCTTCCTCATCCTCACAGCAGCCAACTGACTCCAGTTCCCACCAATCCACTCTTTTATAACATTCTTCTTATGGGCTACAGGTGTGGCCTGTTAACATCAGGCCTGCTCCTAATCTTTAGTAATTGGCTCAGCTGCAACTCTTTAGGGGATAAGATTACATTCCATACCACCTTCATTTACCCATTCTGTATCCCCCTGCAGGCAGGGATGCAGATGCAGCCAGGAGTGATAAGCAGTCCATGCTGACCCTCCTTTGCTACCCCTAGAGTGTTCCTCAGTCTGGAATTTTCTGGTTTTGGAGACAAATTTGCAAATGGCATCATGGACAATGGCAATGTAAGGTGCAGACCCCTTGGCATGTTTTCTCTGTTCCACCCTTTCTCTAAACACAAAGTCTTTGTAAACCCCACCTTGTTTATTCAGAATTAAGAGTTTTGGAGTTACTGAATGCAGCTGCTCCTGTCCTTCTCAGCTTTCTAAATGCCCTCAGAAATTTGCCACTTGGATAGACTACTTCATACAGACAGTTTATAAGCTTAAAAATGTAATTTTGAGAGGGACAAACACTGAGTTTGGGACAAAGAAATG
>NW_005054339.1:1909537-1936127 GCF_000277835.1 Geospiza fortis | reverse complement strand
TGTGAAATGCTTGTTTTTTCTTTAGATTCCTTCCCTAGATAGTGAATGGAAGAGGTAAACAGGCCTGGAGGTACACTAGGAAAGAGATCTCTAAACAACAAGGTCTTTTTGCTTGCTCAAGTGGCAGCTCAGCCATCATGCACTTGGTTGTGACAACTATGACGTTTTAGAGCACTGAGACCTGACTTATTGGGAAAACAAAGCCAGAAGGACCCCAGTGATGCACACAGGGTACAGATAAGGCTGCAGTAACTGAGCTCTACAATTGGCTGGCTCTGATCACAGAACAGCTTCCCTGCCAGTGCCTTTGAGCCCATTTGGGCAGTGCTGGTGTCCAAGCCCCAGGCAGTCCCTCAGAAGGGGATTCCTGGCCCAGCTGTGCTCTGCTGCTCCCCAGAGCCCACCTGATGGGACCTGTCCTCACACAGCCCCCTCCTGCTCTTCTGAGTGAATTCAGATAGCCAAAACTCCTCTGCCCTTTGAAAGTTACTGCCTCCCAATAAACTAATGAAGGAAACATCTGGAAACCTTTAGAAGTTCAGGTGTGTCCTGTCTGATTTACTGCATGAAGGGGGAGAGGATCAGGACTGAGAGACTGGAAAGAAATACATGGATCAAAACTAACAGCTGCAAAGCTCTGCTACTAACACTGAGTCTGAGCAGCTCTGGTGGCTCTAAATTAATGAGATTATTATAAATTTTGTATTCATTAGCATCTCCTCTCCCTTTTTTCTCCAAGCTACATAGGCCACTGCTCAGCACTCCTTGGCTGACACACAAAAACTGAGCAGCTCCTTTACTGTACAAAATCATCCACATGCATTTAAAGCCCCATCCAAATTTCTGGGTGCTGGCCTCTGCAGGGACTGAGCACAATGAGTTTACGGGAATGGTGGCTATTACAAGTGACACACCGGCTCAGAAGTGCTCCCTGCACCTGATGTGGAGGGTGAGCCCCTGACAGTGCAGCTGCAAAGGAGATTTCTGCAGAAAAAGGCTTTCTGCTGCTGTTTGAGAACTGGATTAGAAACCACTGGGCCATTCAATCCTGTGTGCACACACCTCTGCTGGAAATACAGGCTCAGTTTCAAATACAAGGCTCTGTAGTTAGTGAAACCCTCTGCCTTACCTCCTGATTTATTTTAATTACTTTTAATAGTTGTTAGTAAGGGAAGATTTACCAACAATTTGGGCCTTCAGTATTTTTTAATTCAGATTCACTAGGCTCTGCAGTTACCACACTCTAAAAGTCCATAAAATCTTGCACAGGTTCCCACAAATGTGGTCTTTGTGATATTTCCCCCTCCTCTCTCACAATACTGAAGGTGCTCAGCTTTTAAATATTTTCCCTGTTTGATTTGGGAGTTGCCAAGTTAACCTCCTTACTGCTTCATCCTTACTTGCTTATTTTTAGTTTCCCACTTCAATGAGAAGCTTTTGCACATACCAATGCAAGGAATAAAGACAGGAAAAAGTAGTTATACTTGAATTTTAAAAATATCATAGTACATTGCCTGCAGTGGAGCTGCTCTTCAAACGTAGCTGGGTTTGCAAAGCTGGGTGGCAAGATGCCAGCAGATGTTCCATCTTCACACCTGAGCAGGAAAATGCTTTACTCAGAGATTCCCAGCTAAATTCCCAGCTTGAAGGACTCTTTTCCCTCTTGAATTCAAGTACAGCCTCCTAGCCTGCACTGTAGCAGATAGTGGTATTTGTTGTCATCAGGATTCAAATATGCCTGGATTTTTTCCTAATTCACAAGCAGATGTTTTTTTCCTAATGTGAGGAACAAATAAAGCTGATAATACACATTCTCTAAACCACAGCAACAGAGCTTTGGAAATAATTTGTGCAGCAATGAGGTTGGCAGCAGCAGTGGCTTTGCTGTGCTCATAGGTGAATTGTTCTGATGTGTGGTAGAGATTCAGTTAAGAGAAAGCCTGGCCTGGCATGAGCCAAGTAGAGCTCACATATCTCAGAAACTGAAATCACACCCTATTTTTGTACAAAAAGTAATTAACTTCTGGTACCTTCATTTTCAAATCCTGAGTTTGGAACCCCTGTGGGCCCAATTTTAAAGTGCTGAGCAACAGCCCATAGAAAAATCACTTCATTATAAGAACTTAGGAGATATTTTGGAGAAGGTAAACAATAAAGATATACCAGTCATTAGACCAAGAAGACATTATTCTACTGAGACATCAGCTTATGTCTTTCTCCCCATGAAGAGTCAGCAATTTTATTTAAGTGCATCATGAAGAGAGAGATTCCCTGTAAGTGGAAGAAAGAGGGTTGGATTTTGTTACACTGTGATAAATCCAAGAGGAACTCCTCTCAATTCACCAAATAAACTTTAGCCAGGGATTAATAAAGAAACAGGAGATGTGGCAGATGGTGGTGCTCATGGAGTGACATGGTCCTATTTACATTTTCTCCCACTGAAAGAAAGCATTCAATGATTTTAAAAAAGAAAGTTCCTGGCAATGGATTTGGAAACTTCTTAGAATAATCCATTTAATACAGGAGAAACAGAAAGAATTATTTCCAAACTGGAATTTGACATTTACACTAGCAAGAATAATACCTCTAATAATACTGGGGAGTTTGAAGACACAAGATCTGTTAATATTTCCATTTCAGTACACAAACTTGTCATCAACTGGGGGTAAAGAAATCACACCACACTTAATTAAACGAATTAGGGAAAGGGTACAAGTGGAAAGAGAAAAGGGGAGGGGACAGGGAATGAATAATTCTTCTTTTCCCTGAGTCCATCCATCACTGGTTGCAGTTAGCAACAAAAAATCAAATTAGTTGCACCAGTGGTCTGTTCAGACCTGACAATTTCTGTATTTCTAGTTTAAATTAGAGTAGAATCGATGGGAGTTCTACAAAGATAAGTTAAAGGCAAAGCTTACAAGGCACAGTGTTCAATCTGCCTGGCAAGACAAGGTTTAGCCTTCCAGGAGTCATTAAGGTTAATGCAATCTATACTGATGTGATGGGGAGATGCTCTGTTTTCATTACACCAAAAGCAGCTCTGATTCACTGTGCTCAGAGCTAATTGACAGTTTCCAAATCACATGGCAGTAATTGTTTACAGTTGTAGAAAAGGAGTATATTGTTTTCACTGCAGGTTTACCTGATACATTTATCCACTTAATCCCTCTCACTCAATTCTCTTTGATAGGTGGAAATAAAAAATAATTTAATTGTAGTATCCTTTGACACTTACTTTTCAGCTAAGAAACTGCTTTCTTTTTCAACCAGGAATTCAGGTCAGGGGAAGAGCTTGAACACAGCTGCCTCTTCCTCCAGAGTAGGAAACCCTTTGATTTAGTTTGCACAAATCAAAAGCATGCTCAGAAAACTGAAAGACGCATTCAGAGCGCCACAAGCTTTCTTACCAACAAAACCACAGTGCACACTCAGCCTCCTGCACACCACACTCACCTCCTTGTGCTGCTCTTCAGACCCTGCTTACAGCAGCCCCTGCTTGGTGGGCTCCCATCCCTGCTCTCCTTGCAGGAGTTCTGCTGCACTGCTGAGCTTTAAAAACCCTGCACAGCCTCTGCTTGATGGGCTCCAATCCCTGCTGTCCTTGCAGGAGCTGCTGCTGCCCTGCTGAGCTTTAGAGGACCCTGCACACACAGAAGAGCCCATCCAGAGCAGCTCTTCCAGCAGGGACAGGCTGGTGGGGCACCTGGAGGAGGTGGTGGGTGAAAAGCACCCAGCAGAGGCAGCCCCAAGGCCCTGTGTGGCTGAGGCTGGAGGGAGAAGATGCCAGGAACAGGCCCAGGGTCCATGGGATGGGAGCTGGGGTGAGCAGCAGGGCTTGTCCTGTCCCTCCTTGGGCAGCAGCTCCAGGAGAACATGCCCAGTGCTGCCCAGTAGGTCTGTGACCAGCTTCACACCCCAGAGTTTGGAACCATTCTCCTCAGAGCATTTCTCCCCCCAGCCCCAGCTCCTGCCAGCTCAGGCTGCACATTGTGCATGGTCCTGTCTGCAGCTCCCCATGGAGAGCCCAGAACTGCTCCCAGCAGCCTGTGCCCTTTGGAAAGCCCTCCCAGAGAGCACACCCAGAGCTGGCTCTGCCTGATCCTGCTCTGTTGTCTTATATATCAAGAGTTCTATTATCATTATAGTGCAAGGATTCCATACCACCAGAGTTTCACGCCTCCTCGATGTTTCTCATAAGCAGCTCCTCTAAGACTCTTCTTGGTCCTTGCAGTAGTCATCTGACTCCAGATCCCACCAATCCACTCTTTTATGCCACTGTTCTTATTGGCTACAGGTGTGGCCTGTTAAGATCAGGCCTGTTCCTAATCTTTAGTAATTGGTCCAGCTGCACCTCATTGGGGGATAAGATTACATTCTACACCACCTTCCTTTACCCACACGGTATCGCTCTACACTGCTCCACAGAGCTTTGCTCCTGGCACTGGAGGTCCTGCTGACAGCACCTCCCTCATCAGGGTGCTCCCTTCCAGGGGCTTCCACAGGCACAGCACCTGATAAAGGGCATTTTCTGCAAGGCAAGCACAGGGCAGGCATTCAGCTCCAGGACAAATGGTCAGGTGATTACAGAAATAAAAGACAGGAAAAAAAGAAAGGAATGGAAGAGAGGAAGAAAAAAAAATCCATTTAAAAATATATATTTATATCTAAAAAAATATATTTAAAGATATATATATATTTATAAAAATATCTATTAACAGCCCACAAGGCCTGGGTGACAGGGAAATAAGACTGAGCTAGTTTGGCAAGGCTATGGTAGATATGTGAACATCCCTAACACAGAAAGGAACATTTTAAAAAATAGAGTCTATAGATTTAAAATAGACTATAAATTTAAAATTCTATAGAGTCAAGTATATTTATTTATCTAGTACAAAATAAATTTCCCCTCTGAAATGTAATGAATTCTGCATGAACTAAACAAAGAGCAAACATGTTGTAAGATCCATGAGTAATCCTGACTGCTTCATGGTATGTAAAAGTGACCATTCTGATACTTCATGTCTTTTATAAACTTCAAAATGAATTCAGAAAACTTCTGCTAGTGAGACTGGCACTATGTGATGTTACCCCTGCTGAATCAGGTATTTCATGCTGTAATAAATCCCTTCCAGAGTCAGCTGTGTCTAAATTGAAAAACAAAGGTGTAAAATCAAGTGCAGATAGTCAGGTCTGTTAGGTACTACCCTACAAGTCCAAGATAAAATATTAAGAAAACAGTAAATTGTCAGAGACTGGAAGTTAAAGAAGAAGGTACCAGGGTCCAGGCACCAGGTCCAGTGAGAGCTGCTGAAGGGGATTAATCTGGGGGAGAGATCAGACTCAATTCTACAGAAAAAGGCAGCCCAGAAGGTGTTCCAGTAGCATCTGTGATGGCAGTGAAGCAGTTAAGAGAAGCAGTGCTGAAGAACAAAGTTAATTCTGCTTCTAAATCTGTGAGTTAAGGTGGTGTCTGTTTGCACAAGAGGCCTCTGAAGCATCTGTACACACTTCCTCCAGCTACTGCTTTATGAATCCTGCAATTTTCTCTCCACATGAGGCTGCAAACCTCTGTAATTCACTGCCTTTCCCTGCATGTGCGAGTTCAGCAACTTCTCCTCTCTTGGAGTGAGTGATGGGATTTGCCAGGGAAATTTGGCACAGAATTGCTTCTTCCAAACACAGGCATTTTCAGACTCTGTTTTAAAGCAGTAATGGAGATGGTAGAGGGCACAAATCATTTCAGGACTCTACAAAATCAATATCTTGTGGCCACATTCCCACAGCTGCAGAGTCTGACTGTACGTCCCTCTCCAGCACTGTCCTTTAACACTGCGTTGCTTGTCTGTTGGTTTAGGATCCCTGAATCAATGAATCTTTCAGAAGGCTGTAATGTATGAAACTTTTAAAAATGTAAACTCATTCAGTTTCAAGGCCCAGGACTAACAATAACTTCCTTCCTCTGACTATGGTTCTCACATAGTCTTTTATCTGACTCACTTAGCAAAAAAAAAAAAAAAAAAAAGGGTGATTAAACACATCCTCTGCATCTCCCACCACATCACATCTCCCAGCTGAGATTACTCAGTCAGGCATTATTATGCTGCCCTGAGCAAGCAGTACTGCAAGGTATTTCACACTGTCAGGTTGCTTCTTTTTTTATATATAGAGTTTTATTGTTATGTAAATGGAGCATTTGTTTTCCCCTCCCTAACACATTTTCCTTCCTCCTCCTGTTTAGTTGAGTGCTGCCAATTTGATTTGTGGCTGGTTTTAGAATGCTGAAATATCTGGTATCTGTCAGCAAAACTCCCACTGGTTTCAGAAATCATTATTTGGTCTGGTTGAAATGGTGGTGTTGGGTCACAGGTGGGACTCAATGATCTCAGAGGTCTTTCCCAGCCTAATTGATGCTGTGATTTCTGTGAGATTTCAATCAGTGCTGTTCTCTGCCTTCCCAAGGTTCCAGGTAAAACCTGTGCATTTACAGAAGCTTTTGGGGTCTTTGCTGCTGTCCTACACTAAAATACAGCCATCTGGTGGCAATTAGACCTGCCAATAATTACTGGAGCTGAGTGAAATGGGAAGATTTGACAGAGGTTTGTAACCACTTCCTCTGTTTGTCGCAGCAAAGCAGCGCAAGTGGCAGTGCCCTCCTGCCAGGAATTAGCTCTTTCACTTGGTTTCATGGCTGGCTGAGCCCCAGAGCTGCAGAGGGCTCCCCAACAGGATGGATCCCCACAGGAGCAGTTCCAGATGTGTTAACACAGCTGTTTGCAAGTGTTGGAGCTCTGGAAGTGCTGCACAGAGAAGGGAAAACTGGAATTCAGATTCTGCTCATGTGTGCCCTCACCATGGCTCTCCCAGTCACTAGCAGGGGTAACCTGAGTGTCCTAATTTCAGGTGGAAAGGTAAAAACAGGTCCAAAACATGATTTATTGTCAACTGAAACACAGCTTTGAGCCAACTGCTCTGAGATTGATTAAAATTCACAAACTGAAGCCGTGGCCAGACCCTTCCCCTTTACTGGAGTGTTTCTGTCAGGGGTTAAACAAACCTGCTGGAAAAGGAAACAACTGCAGGTTTTCATACTCTTTTGCCAGCTCCTCAGTGGTTTACTGGAGCTGTCCACTGCCCAGATACAGACAAGAAGCTTTGCATGGTTCATATTCTCCCTCAATGATTTCCCTCTCCCAGGCCCAAAATCTGTTAATCCTGTGTTGCTCAACACGAGTGAAATCTGCAGTGGCTGCTGAGCATTTCTGCAGCTCATTCTCCTCCCAAATCAGGTAAAGCTTTCCAAGCTTGAGCAACTTTCAAAATTCATCTCAGGTCTGGCTGAACACAACATGCCACATTTTTATTCTGACACCAGTGGATGCCTGGCCCTGCTACACCACCAGATGAAACAGCTTTTCTGAGCAGTTTCACTCTGTATTTCCACAGGTGGAGACCCAAGTTGATTGTTACAGTGCAAATAAGGAAGTTAAGAGCCCACAGGGTGCCTCTGTTGGATTTTGCACAGCTCCAGCAGGTCCTGGTGTTTAATGTTTTCACTGTCATCACCCAAAAAAACTTGTGCTGCAAATTGCAGCTGATCCAATGCAAATGCAGAGTATGTGCATGGATCATCCCTCATGTTTGTAAGCAAATACAGACTGCAGGGAGTCCTGTAACCTTGGGCAAAAATGTGTGCATGAAATGCTGCACGTGCCCTGTTGGCAATGGCCATGATCTCACTCAGCAATCTGAACTGGGCATGGTCAGCACTGTCTACGTGTGGGAAAGAGCAAAACTCCTTTCTGTGTGAAGCTCTTCCATAAATCCTCTTCGATCCCATCCTCTGGGAAGGGAGTACCTCCAAGACAATTTGCTTACACTGCTCTGTCAGCAAGACTCTCCGTGTGGTTATGGAAATTTCAACTTTCAATCAATAAAATAGGAGTGAGACCTGTTTATCTTTGGAGAAGGAACTAAAAAGCAAAATTTACTGTACTGAACTAAATAAAGGTGTTTGTGCTGGATCTCATGTAAATGCCAGCAGCAACAACAAATGGGCACAGAAATACAGGAGGTGAGCGTTTTTATAATTTCTTAAACTATTTCTAATACACTGATATTTCTGTTGACAACTTCTCTAGCTGGCTGAGAAAAAAAGATGATAAAATCCCACAGTGACAGCTGAGACACCAGTGTTGGCATAATTTGGCTGAGGAAGCTTGCAGGAATTCATCATGCATCTAACACAGGGCCTGCAATCCTTCCTGTGCATGGGAGGAAATTCTCTGGGGCTTTCTCCCAGCACAGCTCACCTGTGCAGCCACAAAGCACAGGAAGCAGTGACTCAAACTGGCACCACTTCTAGGGAGAAAGATGTATGTACTGAAAAGGCAATCAGATAATCAGTGTGAAAACTACTCCTGCAAGACTTTCAATCAATTATATCTACCCTTTTCCTCTAATCATGCTGGCCTTTATTTAAAACTCTTTCTCCCCGGAATGTACCGCTTCCACACAAGATAAATTTTTACCTTTCCCTGTATCTACCTTCCAAAATGCACTACACTGATTAAAAATGGGCCATTTGCCCCTCTAACCATGCAAAGAACAATTTTATAGTAGCTTTAAGCCTAAAAGAGAAGTTTTGGAAAAAACCTGGAGTGTTTACACCAAATTCTGCAAAAAAACTTTCTGTATATTTAGTCCTACCTCTTGAACAGATCATCCAAACCTGAAAATGCAGGAAACTGGAGAATCTCCTCAGCCTGGAAAGCAGCAGCCACACTCTTGGAGGGCTCAGCCTCCTGCATGGTGGGACTTGCACCAGCTTTGCTTGGGTTCACTGGTGAGCTCCAGTCAGGCAGGTCCCAGGAGTGATGGGTACTGTTGTGTTCCTGTCTCAAGGCTGGTTGAGATTTTTTAAACAAGAAAACAATGAAGAGGACACATTTATATGCAAATACCTGCATTCTTACATACATTTACATGTTTGTACAAAAGCAGTTGTTTCCTGCATGAAATCAAAGCCTTGTAAACAGATATTGAATATTATCATATTTAGAAATGCTTCAAAGGAAGCCTTACAAACACAGCTGGTCTCAGTTTAAATTTATATTCAACACCTAAGAGACGTTATTTTCAGGTGGTGGGGAAAAATAAATTTCATCTCCTTTAAACAAAAGGTTTAAACCACTCCTCATCAGAAAACCTGCACTAAAACCCATTCAGCCTGAGTATTTTTAAACCCAAGCACTTTGATTTTGACCCTCCCTACCCAACTGGTACATAATACCTGTGGATTAATGGCCACCAGAAATGAAAGAGTGCCATATAGGTCTGCAGGGAGCAGATGCTCCACATGTACTTTTTTCCCTCTCCTCTGTAGCCCTCTCTGCTTTGAACATGGTTTTTGTTATTGCTCTGTGAGCCTTTGGCACCAAAGCGTTGTTGCACGCTTGTTCTCTGAGCTTGGCGTGGCCACGCTGATCGCATTAAACTTCTGACACTTTCCAAAGTGTTTGGACTCATTGGGTTTATCCATTTCTGCTGCCCAACAAAGGAACTGATGAGAATGAATCAATTTTTAAAACAAATAGGAGTTGGCAGCCGAGACCCAGATTTTTGTGAATGGCAAAAGGTGCCTAATTAAGAGCTCTAGGGATGATGAGCCTTTCATTTCTCTAATGAAAAGAAGCTTTGTAGCTTGCAAGTGTTATCCAGCTCCAGCAGAATGGATCTCTTCTCCAGGGAGAAAAAGACAATTAATTTTTCATTTTCACTTAGTTACTGTTACTCACTTTGCCTTCTGTGTGAAACCCGGGTCAGAGATTTCAGGTGACAATAATTTCCAAATGCTCAAAGATACCTGGAATGGATGTTTTCAATTTCCAGGTAGCACAGAGTGACATTTCTAAAATAAAACTTGCTCACCATGTCCCCTACCGACTTGCCTCAAATACCTGGTATTTTTCTCAAAAAAAGGCAAAAGATCCCAGTTCCTTACTGTGTGTGTTCCAGTCATAATGGCAACACCAAGGCTGGATATAAATAAACCTGATTAGCCAAGCACACTGGTTTCCCTACTCCCTTCCATAATAAAAATATACAGAACATAAAATAAAAAGTTAATAGGCAGGGTTGCATCAACTCCTGCACCATGAGGAAACCAGCAAGGAGGTGGCTCCAGCCAACAACAAAGCTTGCTCTGAACACCGCTGCTTACTGAATGTCCCCCAGGGGGAAAGGACAGGGTGTTTCCACATTTGATTGCTCCTTGTAGGATTAAACTGGGCTTGCTTAATCCTCACCCACAGTGTGCCTCATGTGTCTGCCTACAAAGCCCATTCCAGTCATTTAGTGGATGCTAAAACTGAAGAAAAAGCCCTTAAAGCAGCAACTTTACTTGTTTTGCTTTGTGGGGTTTTGTTTTGTTGTGTTTTTCATATAAAGAATCTGGCCCCTGTGTAAGCTGGGGAGGGCTTGGGGCTGCTCTGGCCCCCAGTCCCAGTTCCTGAGTTTGGGGGGCTTGAGGCAGGCACCAGGAGAAGCCAAACTGCTGAGTTCCCACTGTCTTTGCAGTCCTTAAACTCTAAACTTTCTGGAAATTGCAATAACACCAGCGTCCAAATCCAGCCCCTGGTCTGCAGAAAGGATTTTATTGTGCTGTTGCTTGAGCAGCAGAACCCTGGGGGCAATATTATTTACAGTTTCTGGATAAGGCTGGACTGCTTCTTAGCCCAAGAGAGCACTTGGATGTGCCTTCCTCAAGTTTTTCATACCCTTTTTACAGGGGTTGCTCTTTAACCCTCCCTCATTCCTTGTCATACTCTGTCCTCTCAATTATTCTGCTCTGAAATGAGATTAATGCCCAACAGCAGGACCCCCCTTGTGTCCTGAGGGTTCCTTGGGATCAGTGAGGTGCCTCTGGCTCTGTTTCCCCAGGAACAGCCCTGCAGGAACCCACAGCAGCACCTCCAGTGTGGCTGCACCCAGGCCAAACCAGATGTGGCCAAGGAAACCAGGAGCAGAGTTAGAAATGCTTTTATTCCTCAGAAAAGCCATGATTTAGTGACAATCTGGGACAAGTCCCAGGTCTCTAGCAACATCTGGGTTGGACCTGCCTACAAGGAAAGGACCTTGTCCTGGTGTGGAGTGAATCCTTGTGAAAAAGCATCCCAAAGAGCCTGGTGTCCACCAGGCAGCTAGCCAGCCTCAGGCAGGGGACGAACAGGGTGCAGAATATTTGTGTTCTGTGGGCTCATCAGTCCACGCAGGTGATAACTGGGCATTTTGTCCACTGCAGCCATAGGAAATGGCAAAACCCCCACCTACATCTCTACAGGCACCAGGCATGGTCAGCACAGCCCATGGTTGTGCTTTCAGTCTCATCTCATTCATGACCCAAGAGAGAAACATCTCAGTTGTGCCTAACACCGAGAAGCAAAGGATAAAAGCAAGTGGGAGAAAAAAGCATTTCTGCTCTATTCTATTCAGCTGCTGAGGTACCCAAGCACAGAGAGGGCACAAAGGGAAGCCCAGAGAGAGTCTGTGCACAGGGCTGGGTGCTCTGCACCCAAACAGGAGCAGGATGGCAACTTGCAGACAGCAGTGCTCTCATCCCAGAGCCCAGGTCACAGAAAACAGCATAGCTCAGTACCCACCTACTTATAAACTATTACAGGTAATGAACTTAAACAAAGCATCTTGTTTTTCCTGGCAAACAAAAAGGAAAGTAATTTTAACTAAAGTGGCTTAAGTGAAACATGAGGAGCTGCTGCCAGCAATCCAATTTAGGACTTTTCCTTTTAGTTCATAACCTTTCAAATGTACCCACTCACTGAGGATAACTCTGCTCAGTGGGACTGGTTGTTTCACCAGCAGTCTTTAAAGCTCAGTGGGGAGATTTTCTCTTTCTTCCCATTTTCTCCAAGATAAAAATGGTCAGATGGGTGAAAATTTTAGAAAAAGGAAGAGGACAGGTTTGCTTACTCATCTAGATACTCACTCTCCAAACTGAGCTATCACACACACACACACACCATTGGTACCAAAAATTAAAGACAAAGGAACCTCCCTATAATTCCACTCAGCATATCAGTTTGTACTTAATTGGATAGAAATAGTGACAAATTAACTATATGACCCCCAAATAATCACAAAGATTAGGACTTTGCCATTTTGTGAGCTCAAAATGGAATCACAGAATGATTTGGGTTGGAAGGGGCCTTAAAGACCATCTATTTCTATCCCTCTGCCATGGGCAGGGATCCCACCCACAGCATCTTCTTGGACTGAGGATAAATAAAACACACAACCGTATTCCTAAAGCACAGCCTGACAGCTGATCTTCCAAACCTTCCCAGAAAAGGCCAGTTTTGAGGATCTCAGTAAACATGCACACTGTTAGAAATTTATTAGCAAGAAATAAACCAACCTGACTCTGCAGCCCAGGAATCCATTTCTTTCATGTCTTGGCTCTGAAATGTGGTCTGCAAAATAAAAACTATAGCCAGATTTTCATCTATAAATGTAAATATTTGCACTTTTAAGTAGTGATTTGGAATTTTTGTAAAAGCCTCCAAAGTAAAAAAGCTGGCAATCATTTTAAATAGTATTATTATATGAACTCCTCATGCTGCTCTCAGAATACCAAAACCAAACTCAATTTGAAGTCCATCTTGAAAAATTTTGAAGCAGATTAAATGTTAAAAAATGAAAACTTGAAAAGCTTGATTGTGATAAAATGATTATATACTTGAGAGCAAGTAAAGCAATGGTCCATGGGGAAAATGAGGAGCAGCCTCAACTTCCTCCTTTCAGGTTTCAGTTTAAGTATTTATCTCCACTTGTGCTATCTGAAAGTGTTGATGGGACCTGCCAGTTGTTCAGATCTGATGTTGGTTAATCCCTGCTCTAACACAGAACAGACATTTTTGCATGTTTTGGCAAACAGGCGACTCACATTTCAGTACTGATGACTCAATTCATGGCTTCTCAGGCTGATTTAAACTGAAATTCCCAAGTTCTGTTTTGATTTTCAAAGGATTTTTTTTCCATTACTAAGTCCAGAGGTTTTCAAACCATACAAATCACCCAGACCTTTTCTCCTTTAATTCCTGTGCATTCTGCCATCAAGCAACCTCCTCCAAGGAACTTTATAGGGTGTCCTGGAACTGTTGAGCCTGAAGAGTTCTGGGTGCATTCTGTGAACAATACACAGCAAGGTCTGACTCCTGTCTCTGAAGTAACCAGAACCTTTTTAACTCTGGAAAGAATGAGCTTTAAAAAACCAAAAGAAATCCCACAGCTCATAGGTCATATAAGCAGGGACTAGCAGATGGTCCCAGAAAAATCTAGAAATGACAAAATGAAAAATAAAAATAACAAGTGCAAAAAAAAACCCCAAACAACCAGTTTGATTTTTTTCCAATACCACAGTGTTTAATTTAGGCTCAGCAGGAGTCTTGAGCCAAAATTAGAAGAGAAATCACTTGGAGCTTGTTTTTATCTTAAGCATGTTACCTTTTCCTTCTTTATTCCCCCCACAGTCATTCATGGACTTAAGACCACAAAAAGCTCTCAAAAGGCTGCAGAGTAATAGTTACTATTTATTTTCCTCTAACTGAAACTCGGGACTATGGCCTTGCCTCCAAGGGCAGCATTTTCTTTGGTTTTATATCCACACCCATTTGAACAATTGGTTTTCCAAACAATATTTCACTGAGTTACAGGCCCTGAGTAATGCTGGAATAAAATGAATGATTGTTAAACACTTGGCAGTGCTTCATTTTCTCCCTGGGTTGCAGACATTGCTCACATGAGGGACTGCTCCAGATTTCCAGCTTCTGAGCCTGCCTGTCCCCACCTCTCACCCCTGACAGATAACACATCCCCTGTGTTTACTCTCCCAGTGAAAAACTTTGTGCAATACCATGAATTTGGGGATATATCACTGTGCCAATTATTCACAAGGTCTGTGCTCTGTGTGGGGTGCTGCAATGGTAAAAAGGAGTTGTACTGTTGTATTTGTTTTGTGCAGACCTTTCATTATAGGCAGCCTTATACAGGGGCCACTCAGAATCTCGTTTCCTGAGAGAACAAAATCCAGGATTCCTCATCTCTCCAGACCTTTCTTTAAGATATTTGCTGACTGTGACATTCAGCCTCACAATGAAAATTGGGCATCCAGAGGGTCTGAGCATCTCCTGTCTGTGGCTCAGGAAGTTGTGACACAGAACTGTCTTTCATCCATCACCTTTATTTCACTATTCAGAAGGAGGAACTGCTCTTAAAATGGAAAGCAAAAGTGCTTTTCCTTTTATTCTTTTCCCAGGCATGGTTACACACACACACAGGGGGGTGCAGGCAGCCCAGAACAGCAGCTGGAATTTCCCCCTGAACACATCAAGGCAGGGATTGAGGAAGCAGCAGACTGTCAAGGGAAACAAATATTGTGGACATTTCTAAAGCAGTTCCTCCTTCTGCACAGTCCTTGATTGCTCCTCGTGCTTCTGTCCTGCTGTGTCAGATCATAAAACTTTCTCCAGCTTTCACTAAAACTTCAGCATCTTTATCAAAACCCAGACTTCCAATCCAAGGCTTTTTCCTTTTCTTGGGAGCTGTCATTTGTCATGAAAAGCAGAAAGCACCCACCAAAGTCTGCAGTTCTGCAGGAGTTCCCTTTCCCAGTGGAAAGAGCAGGTTTGAGCTGATTTTAAGCAATGATTTTCCCTTGGCAGGGATCTGATATGCTTACATTGCTTGGGCTGGTTTTCTGTCAACAGGAAGAGATGAGAAAATGTTCTTCAAGGCCACAGTTATCTTTTTCTGGGCAGAATTTCCAGCACTACAACCCCCTTTTAAGTGCTCATCTCTTTAATGGATGTAAAGGGTTGCCCCTAATCTGTTCAGCACAGTCCAATCTCTCCAATCTGAGAAAGCAGTCAATTTTATGGTAAAATATAGAAGTGCAAAAATCTTATGGTTATGACATTTTGTGCCTGTTCATGCTCCACTACTGACAGACTGTAACAGCAAAGGCAAAAACTTTCTTTACAGATCATCCATCCTACAAATCAGGTGAGGCATCTACCTACAAAGTCCAGCAACGCCAGTCTCCAAATGCATCTTGGGAACTAAGAAATGTGGTATTTTTCTCCTTTTTGTGCTATCTTTGTCTTCCAAGATGCAAAGGAGCTCTCCAGATCTTGCTTCTGGCACTGTAACCAGAAAGGGATGGATAAACAGAGCAGGAAACATCCCAAACACAACCCCACTCCTACAAGCTTGGCAGCCCGGAGAGGATCTGCAGGGACAATTTCATGCCTTGGTGTAGTGATGAACCTTTGAATGTTGACAATTAGTAGCAAACCTCATTAAAAATGTGTCTATTCTTTAAGAACAGCAAGAAGGGCAGTGCCAGCTCCTGGCCAGGGGGTTGGGCTGTGGATGCTCCCCAGTGTCCAGGGCTGGCTGCTGTGCTCTCACTGCTTCTCTCACCCTTTGTAGGGACAGCAAACCTCTCAGAAAACTGCCTCTCACTCAGCTCTGGGTTTGCTCAGCTCCTGCTGCAGCAGAATATAACCCCAACCCCAGACACCAGCACGGTGTGGAGATACAAACAAAACTTAGAGTCTTAGCCGCGCTCACCAGGATTCATATTTCTACTGCAGGAAGAATTATGGACTGCATTTTGTACAGCAGTTAATCTAAGAATGCAATTCTGAATAACCTGATTTTGTATTTAAATAAACCAGCATTTTCCTGCCAGGGATTCCTTCTCCTCCAATATAATGTAAATAACACTTTATACATTTCATTTTTATGGTCTCTCTGATTGTATCTTACACTTCCCTTCAACAGCAAAAATTATTCATAAATAATAATACATTTGCCCAGAAAAAGGAGAACATTTAGATTATTTTTTCCTCCATTCTTTCAAACACCTTTACATTGTGTGACAATTACCCATTTCACTGGACTCCTGCTGCTGGAACAATTTCATGATTTTATTTCCTTGCACCTCTCAGGCTCAGAGGGAAAGAAACCCAGTGCAAAGTACAGATATCTGTGAACTCACTTCTGCCAGCGGCCAGTAAGGGCAAGAGCCCTGTGAAAGGGAATTGTGCCAATAGAGGCTCCTTCCCAGGGAATGCTGAATGCACAGAGCAGCACAATTCCAGAAATTACTTTCCTGGCATTTCCACACAGCAGCTATCTCCTGTCCATGGGCCAGTATTGTGAATAATTATGAAACCTGAGGCAACTCTGAGCAGATCACACCTGGAAGGGCTCTCTATCCCTGATATTCTATAAATGATCCCATTTATAAGGACAGTGACAAGAAAGGCTCAGAGACAGATGTCACACAGGGGCCTTGAGTGTGGCAACATCAGGAAACATCAGGGGGCAGCTTCAGCACATCTAATTCTCTGTGAGCCAACATCTTACAGTTGCACACAATTTTTTGTGCTAAAAAAGCATAAAATGAACACAAAATGAGAAAGCACTGTGCTGTGAGTCCCCACCCCAGTAATCATTAAATTTTTTTAAATGCTCTAACAGCAACAGGCAGCTTTCAATTTTAAGTGATCACACATTTTCCTATCAGTGTACATAATGTTTTAAGAAGGTCTTAGAGCACAATAATAAATAAATTGTGCTGAAAGCTCCTCTGATCACTGCACAGAAATCCTTGCATGGATGCAAAAAAATAGATTTGAAAGCCAAAGCTTAACTGCTGCAGGCAGGAATGGAGAGAAGTCTGTAAGAATGCATCATGTGGGAGACTCCAGGGCAGCCCAGCCTCCCAGGCAAGATGGACAAATGGAATTTACCTGGCAGTGGGACACGTGGTGACCCTACAAAACACTCTGCTGACTCTTGGTGAGCCTCAAGTGATCAGTGCTCAGAGAGCTGGGTCCCCTCTGGGTGGTGGGACCCTGACAGCAGGAGCCAAACCCTCAAGACAAAGAGTTTTCCTTCATCTCCATCTCTTGCTGCAGCACTGCTCCTGCAGAAGAAAGCTGAAAAAAGAAAAAACAAAAAGGCAAAAAAAGAGAGAACATGCAATGCTATGAGTGTAGCTACAGAGACATTTATAAACCAGCCCAGGAAACGGAGCTGCTTTTGGAGCCTGTTGTCTCCTGCAGTACTGCCAAGAATTGGAATCAGAAAGTGCTGATCATATTTTTTTCCACTAAGAAACCCCCACCCACCCCAGGCTGAGTGTCTTTCAAGGAAACCAAAATTTTCTACTGCCAATAACAGAGCTTAGAGCTAAAAATCAGAAGCGAACAAGAAAAATCTTTTTTTGGTCATGGGGTTGACAACCTGCACTTCACAGCACAAACCAAGCGCTCATGGTAGCTCAGAATACCCCAAAGGAAAAGCTGCTTACATGGAAGGTCATCACTGCTCAGAAAAACCTGCACCCAGCTTCAGGTGGTGTGCAGGAGCACAGATGAACCCCTGCAGCTCTTCCAAGTGTGTCCCTGCATGGAGAAGCAGCAGCAGCAGCTCCCTGCCCATCCTGCCTGGCTGTGCTGCTGCTTGTTGCTCCCTGTGCACCCATAAAGGCAAAAGGAGCAGGGGGTTAAAACCACTCCAGCAGCAGCTGGATACAAGCTGTGCAGGGTTGGATAAAAGCATGGAGGATGTTCTCACTTAGATAGGTGTAAATCAGCAAAGCCTTCCCTGACAAAGGCTCTGTCAGGGTGAACAGGGCTGGAATCAAGCTGACAGCAATTGGGACTCTCTCACTATTCTTCTCCTCCACTCCAGTTGTTTGTTCCCTGCCTGCTCCCTGCTTCTGACAAGGCAACAGAAATGTATTTGCTCTCAGTCTCATGAATCCTTCCTTCAGAGCTTTCCTTGAAATGTTCAGATTTCAGATGGTCACGGGGTTTTGCCTTTAGGTTTCAAGCTCCTCGGGGCAGAAACAATGTCAAATCAGTGTGCAGCATGGTGAATGCTAATGAGGCCACAGGAGCAGTGCCTGGACATACAGCTAACACAGCTCTTCTAATCCACATCCCTTCAGCACTTTGTAATCCCAACTGCCAAGAGTCAAGGGCAGAAGGAGCAGGGATGTCTTGCTCCTTCCATTAGATTTTACAGCTAGGAGAGCACTTTTTCTGGTGTGCTGCAGCACCTCCAGCCCATGTCCAGCCATACACTGTGCTCAGTAACCAAGAGATCTTTCTTCCCTTCTGCCACATATCTTAAATCACTGGCTTCAGTCACTTCCAATGTGCCACTCTCTGGAAAAAGTTAATAAGACTCCATAAAAATGCTGTATTACAACTTCTGGCAGTGGCTCATCTATACCAATCACCTCAATAGAGGATTTTTGGCAGGTATTTACACTTAATTCTCTACTGAAACAACTCTTTTATTAAGAGTTCACATGTAGTTGCCTGGCATTTCACTTGAGCAAGGATGAACTTGGAACAGACACCTGCTGTGGCAGGGGGTGCTGGGCTCAGAGCACGCACAGGGGGTGGCAGCACCCAGAAATCCCATCCTCCCACTGCAAAGGATGGAGAGCAGGAGATGGTCAGTGGAGCCACATCCCAGCCTGACACCATGACTTCAGACAGGTACAATGGGCAATCCTTCACTGAACACCCCAGGATTTAGGGATGGGCAGCTGAAGATTGTGTTGTTCCTTCCAGCCTCCCACAGGGCTGAAGCTGAGTGAGCTCCTGTGCTGCTGGGGTGACCTTTTCTGCTGCCCTGAGTTCATCCTCACAGCTTTGAATGTTAGCACTTTAATATCAGAATCTAGCACGAGCCAGCAGTTCAAAGGTGAAAAGCATTTTACAACAGAATGAAAATCATAGCAGTGTTCAGGAGACTCAAAATGACTCACTTCCCAGGGGGAAATTGCTGGTATTCCCTTTCCAGCAACTCTGCTGGTATCAGTGTCATTAAAAAGAGGGGGTGGGAAGACAGATAAACAAAGTCTTAAAAAGCAAATATGTTCTAACTGGTGGTTATCACCACACTTAATAATTAGGGTACTAATTAAGAGGATAAGTAACACACTAGCTATTAGCTTCTAGTAATTAGTGGTTTTTTCCTCTAGATAATAACAAGCTAAAAAGAAAATAAAAAGACCTGAATCCATTTCACCATTCACCCTGTCCACAGAGTGAGAACCTATTACACATATTAAACATGAGCACTACGAAGCGATGCTGTCAGATTCTGCACATAACTCAGTGTTTGGATGTGTGGCTTTTTACATGAACAGACTGGACCTTGATGATGTCTATTGGGGTTACCTTTGGCACAAGTCAACTCCTTAAACCACTCAGCCTTAACTCTGGCACACCAGAGATGCGCACACAGGTGACGCAGAGCTGTCCACACTCCTGCTATAGGAAGGAGAAAGCACAGAGAAATTCCTTCTGAGAGCAGGGCAAACACTTTGCAGGGCAATGTTCTCATAGGTGGGAGAACTGGATTTAAATACCTGAAGCTGAATTGTTCCGTATCCCTGCCAGCTTACGCTCAAGGATAATTTAGCCCATGATTTACAGCCCTTCTGTCTGACACAGGATTTCCCTGTCTTCCTCCTCAAACCATGGCCCTTCAAGTGCTGTAAGAAGCAGAGAGCAGTGCCCAGGACCAGTGTGCTAAGGCTGGAAGAAGGGGGTGATTTCCTGGCAGGACACAGCGGAGGCTGCCTTGCCCCTGCCTTGTGGCTCTGTTTGTGCACTGGGAGCCTCAGTGGTGATCAGATATCAAATTGCCCAAGAGCTGAGCTACGTTCTCTGTGTTGGCTTTTAACACAAATCTTTGTGTGAGTAGATTAATACTCTCAGATCTGCCCATGGATAAGGATATCCATGCAGCTCTATTAGCTACAACAAATCAATAATGTAAAATGTACTGCCTTGCTAAAGCACTGCTTTTTTCCAAACAATATGTCAAATTACTGTCTCTGGACACCATGTAGTGGTGTGAGATACCACTGAAATAGTGTCCTGCCTGGGGTAAAAGAAAACCACTCTAGCTAAGTGACACAGCTGTGATCAAACACAATGAAGGAATCATTCCATCTCGTGCTGCTTTGAGATTTACCTGTTATGAGGATCTTCTCCCACACTGCTAGAAAGCCCAGGAATGGCTCATTCTCTTCTGTTCTCTGAAGTGAACTGGACTTTCCTTGACTTTTAGAAAAAACACAAGACTTGAAACAATGAAATCAAGAGTTATTGTCTGCTAAGCCACATTCCTATGCTCTCATACTTTTCAGTACCGTTTTATGAGCAGACACACACACACGTGCACACACATTGGTCCCACTGGGAAAATGGGGTTATTTTAAAAACACACATAACTACGAGCAAACATGAGCTTCTTAGAGGTTTTTTTTAATTGGTATTAAAATTGCATCAGTTGCTAAATTTAAAATTGGTGGTAAGTAAACAGTAGGTAGCATTATAGAGAGCCACTTCATAAAATTCTAATTATCCCTTTCCTATTTGTTGTGACATGCCCTCACACAGATTATGGGTTTGGACTGGTGCCCAGTCCTCTGCTTTGAAAGTGCAAAGTAAGCAGGAGAGGTTTGTGTAACCTCCTGTTGGGTTTCTGAGCGTGGTGAGGACATTTTGTGAGGCTGCTGCAAGTGAAGGGAGCTCGGGCTGTCTCACCTGCATCTCCTCACCCTGTGCTCACCCCATGGCCATCAGTGCTTCCCCCACTGCATGGGCTGCAGGATGGAGCTTCTCCAGACCCTTGTTGACAGGGCAGGGGTGATCCCTACAGAAATACACTCCAAAATCATTCACAAAGGGCATTTCTCTCCAGATCCCCTCTGGGGACCCCGGCAGCATCCCCCACTCAGGCCTGTCCACGCCAGGCTGTTGGGTCCATGCAGAGCTGTTCAGTCACTGCCCTGCCCTCTCAGAGCACAGCAGCTCCTCATGGTGCCTCCTTCCACTCCCTGGGATGGTGGAGGTGAAATTCAAAACACCCCTCTCAAGTCTTTCCAGTTCCAAGCAGGAAGGAAGGAAGAGGAAAACCTCAGTGGGTTTGGGATCGCCCAAGTCCCCAATGTTTCTTCCAGGTGAGCCCTTTGTTTTTGTGCCCTTTGTGTCCCAAAAGGGTCCTTCCACAGGGTAGAAGCCTTCCAAGCACGTTGCAGAGAAAATCTCCCCTCAGCCCTGGGAGCTGGTGGTGGGTGCAGGGCCCTGGGCATACCCAGGGACAGCAGTGGGATGGGCAAGAGGGGCACCTGTGGCAACAGCCAGCTCTAACATAGTGCTGTGTACTTAACCTCAAGGCTATTACCATTATCCTGCTTAGCCAAATGAATGGAGTAGAAAAACATTTACAGTTGCCAGAGGATTAATCTTCTGAATGATGCATGGATTTTAGAGAAATGCCTTTGATTTATACAATGTGATACTAGGGGATATAATTTCAATTAGTAATTGCTAATTTTGATTTAGTGTGTTACATACTGGATACAGCAGGTTTATTATGGTTATATTATCTAATTTATTATGATTTATATTTACCTTAATGGGAATATATATTAATCAATAGATACTCTGATTAACTAGGGACTATTAACTATCCTGCAACACTGGAATAACATAATCAAGCCAGTAAGAGACACAGAATATTGTCAGATGCTATGACTGATGCATCCAACTCTGAATTTTACCATGGAATAAATACAAGAAGTAGGTAATGATTATCAGATTCATAAATGAATATATCTGTTTTAACAGGCAGCATGTCAGATGCAGTAGCTAAGCTACTTGCCCAGAGAGTCCAATTCTTCTCCAAGTGAATGATTTATATATATTAATATGAAATGTATCACTCACCAAACAGCTTCTTTCACTATGTGATATATAAATTCCACCTGTCAAGCACATTGATATTGTAATATATCCTGTTGTCTTGCTTCTTTCAGGGGAGTCTGTTTCTAATTCCTTACATGTTTCCTGTCTCAGACTGGTATCAGCAGCATCTCTCACAGCATTAGTGTCACAATGGCTGCACAAAACCTCTGCTCAGGGCTCTGCATAGAGGTTTGGAAGCAGCTGAGGTGCCCTGGGGACATGGGGACCTGGCAGGGATCCCTTTTGTCCTCTCCTGCCTGGCAGCACAGGAAGCTACTAAAAGAATAAGGAATAGGGAGTTTTACCTAAAAACCACTCTTTGTCCCAGTCTCTGGTGAAAGCTGTGGAGAGCTGTAAGACTGAGAGAAGAGGGACAGGACCCCTGACCCTCACAAAGCCCTTAGGAGGGGCTGTTTGTGAGCCTGTTTCACTGTTTTGATTACAAAAACATGTACCAAGCTACTGTGGGAATAAGGGCTCTGTTTGGATCTTTGGTTTGAAAGTACCTGCAAACTCCAGCTGTTTTCCAAAGTTTCAGTGGCACTCTGCTGCCTTGGTGGATGGTGCTTCTGTGCTGAGAGCTGGGAAAGGACTCATGAGATTAGGCAAAGACCCCTCATTGCAGAGGCAGGACAAGCAGCCCTGGCTGCTCCCTCTCCTTCCAGCCTGTGGATTATTTGGCACAGGTCAGTCAGAGGAGCAGGACATTCCCAGCGTCAGATGGAAGGAAAGCAGCACCTGGCTGTGAGAGTCATCACAGCTCCAGTCACAGCTGCAAGGGAATGGTCCCCCCCTTTGCCATCCTTCCTCTGGGGACCTGCTTCCTCTAGGGACCTGCTCCCAGAGCTGCACTTCTCAGCCTCTGCTCTGCTCAGGACTACCCACATGTCCTCCCACGGGAGCTGCAGCCCCCTATGGACCTCCCTTATCTGCAGTTCCCTGGATGGAGCTTCCCTCAGTCTGTAATGACTCAAACAACACCCTGTGGTTCCAAAATCTGCTTGTTCAACTGCTCCTCCAAAACCTCCACAGCCTTCCTTCAGCACTTTGCACTCTCTCAACCCCCAACAGGCAAGAAACATCCCTAATATTCAAGTCACACTTTCTTTGCTCCAAAATTTGCACCCTTTTGTCTTGCTCTTATGGAGGAGGAGGCAGAGGAAAAGAGGCATAGAGCCCTTCACCTATGGGATGGTGACTGTCAGAGCTGAGATTTTTCCTTCCTCTGCTGAAACTCTGCTTTTGCTCCCAGATCATTGCTCCTGCCCTCTCCTCTTTCTTCCTGCAGGTCATCTTGCCTGGGATGAGAGGGGACAGCAGACATTTGGCTGAATCACAACATGCAGAGGACCTGTTGTACCAAAAGGGGAGAAGCAATTGTCACCTGTGGTCATCAATGGTTATAAATTGTGTCAATAGCAGAGGGTCTCTGTCAGCTGAGACCCAAATCAAGACTCCCAGTGCAGCAAAATTAACTGGAAAATTTGGAGAAACAGAAGAGAGGGCAAGCCATCTTTTGTTTACCAAAACCAAACTCCTTAACTCCTCTTAGATTTAACTCTTAGATCTTCTCCAAGGCAGATCTAGAGAAGACAAAATTTATTAATCAACTGCACTTCCAGGGCCGAGTGTGCCAAAAAAGCCGCTATTTGCAGAGTAAGCAAAAGCGTATGAAAAGCATTTGCAGCCGAGGAAAACAGAGGCTAGTTCCAGCAATTAAAACAAACCACCAAAACAAAACAACCCCAGAGTAAAGATTTGAAAACCATATGCAGGTTTCTAGGTAACCAGCCCAATTTTTCTGATGCATTGAGGGCTGACTACTTCCCACTGAAATCAGTAAGGGGCAGTTGATTGCCTGGTACATTTGAAAATCAGGCCAATCCTCCAGGAGCATGAAGAGCAGCAGTCTGAAATGCCTGATTATGCCCCATTTGAAGTCTGATACACAGTCTGATCCCATCTGAGCCTCAGCACAGCCCTGTGCCTGCTGTTCACAAACTTGTCTCTCAACATGCACATCCTCTGCAAGGATGAGAGCAGAACCTTCCTGCCACAGTCACACTGGGGATGGAAACCTCTCTTTCCATCACACATTCCACCCCCCTTAGAAAATTGAATACATCAGCTGCAATTATGAAAAGGAAAACCATTCACAGGTGCTGCAGCACATCATCAAACACTGTATGTCTTATAACACAGAGATAAAGCAATGGAAGCTTAAATTTCCAGGTAAATAAAACATGCATGGAACTGTGCACTGTCCTAATCTACCTACAGGCAGACAGTGAGAAAAAGGTGAGGAAAGGGTGAGGCAAACAAAGTTAAATACAAGACTGACAGAAAATATTTCCTAATTTAAAAACTCTCCAAATATTGGCTGTGAAGTTTTATCTTTCCAGTGCTGTGCTTCAGTGAGCACTTTGGATTTGGGGCAGGTTCTCTGCTCACCCTTCTTCCCTTTATTCCCTTTTGGTGCCAGTGGCTGCTTAGGAATTGTGCTGTGTCCTTCCATAAGCACCTTCCCACTTGAGGCAAGCTCTGGCACCCACAGGCAGTGATTTACTGCTGAATCACACAGCAAAACTGGCTATATCCTTTATAAATTCATAAATCCCAAGCAGGACAGTTTTCCCATTATGGCTCAGCTTTGTTTCAGTGTGTAACCCCCATTGCTGAAGGAGACACAATAAATCCTGGGGCTGTGAAATCCATTGTATTTATATATGAGGCTGCTTTTGGTCTCCATTTCCCAGTCACAAATAAACTGAGATCTTCTGAGTTTGCCACGGGGGTATTTATAGATTGCAAATGGTGGCACATAAAATCAATTGGATCCTATATTTTCTTTGGGACATTTTATTGTTTCCTGTAAGTCAATGAATATTTTTCCCATCCTACAGACTCTTTTCCAAAAAGTCTGATCTTAGATTTTCTTCATACTCTTACTTTATACTTCTAAAGCTGTGATTTATGCATACACAGTCCTGCCCTTATTGCAGTAGAAAAAAGCAGCACAAGAAATTATTTTCATTATAACAAAATGGTTTTCTGTTCATCACTTTTCTGTCTTCTACATTCTAATGTTTCTCCTTGCAGTTACTTGGATAACATAATCACAGAAATTCCATTATGCATTTATAATAGTGGTCAGCCCAAGTATTTCTGAGAGTTTTTGGGCAGCACCATTATATCCAGAGGTGTTAGACACAGTCCCATCACACAATGAGTATTTTCCCAAGTCCAGCCACCACACAGTACGAACCTGCAGGTTTTGCAGGAGCTGCAGCCACAGTTATAGATACTCCTCTGGTCCCCAACAGTGAAATATCAATAATCTTAGAGGACCACAAGAGGGAACAACTCCCACTATGAAATCACTCAAAAAGTGAAGAAGAGAATGAAGCCCATTAAACTCACCTGAGCTGTGTGAGAGCTGTGTGAAAGGAACTTCTCTCTTTCCAGGCCAAATCAACAAGGCGTGCTGGGGAATGGAGTCATTCTATAAATTTAAAAGCAGAAAAAGAAAATAAAAACCAACACGGATCGTATCAGTAGTTAACCTGATGGAAACAACAGCAGAATACAATAATATCTTTTCCTCTTTTATCTCCTGCCAATTTTGTCTTTAGGCACAAGTCAGAAGAGAGGATCTATCTGTATATTGAGTGTACACTGGGATACAGTCAGATATCAGTGTCAGGCACTGTGCATGGACTGGTCTGTGGTACTGTGGGACAAGCACAAATGCCTGAAGAGCAAAAACCCCTCAAACTTCTGTTTCTTTGTCCTTCCCTGCCCAAAGGGTGTACCAGGATTTTCTCTGAGTTCAGCTCCATATTGGGGCAGTTTTGCAGCAATCCTGTCAACTGCAGCAGGACTAATCCACTGGGTGCTGCTGAAAAAATCAGGTGTTTGAAAAGTGCTGCTTTTTGTTATTCACATGCTCAAAATCGCAATAAAGGTCAAGGTTTTTTTTTCTGTTTAAGTAAATGCATTTATACTAAAACACTTGAAACAAATTTTGCTCATTGCTGAAACAGCTTTATGTTCAAATTACTAAAATAAAAGAAATTAGTTGTTGAATAGTGTAACTTATCCTTACTCTTTGACTTATTTACTACTTTTCTGCAGTACTTGGTAAACCTTACAAATGGTTCTATAATTCTCTGAAATTGTATTTCTACCTGTGAATTTTGGTGTGGAGATCTCGCCTTTTCTGTGTGTAGGCTGGAGCAGGATGTCTGAAGAGTATCTAGAGCACCAACACAGAGATATCTGGTAAAAAAAGAAGGCAAAAAGCACTATAATTTCTTCTGCATCTGTCAGCCAGAGGTGCTCATTATACAGAACATCAGTGACAAGAGCAGGAGGAGAAATACAGGGTGCAGTATGTGCTCAGGTTAAGTGAGAAGTGATTAACATGTTTTCCCAGTCAGATTTTGACTGGTTTGAAGCTCTAGTAATCTTCTGGCATTTGATTAATCTTTTCATTTCTAGAGCAGCGGCTGTAAAGATCAGAATTTAGACAGGACTACAAATGATGCAAGATTAGCAGGCCTTGAACTCCTCATATGAAGGATATAAAGCTGCTAACAGGGTATAAATAGGTGTAGCCACACAGGAGGCTGAGAAGGGCTGAAGATGCTGATCACACACGCAGGCTCCAAGAGATCATTCCACAGCAGAAGTGCAGAGGGCTCTGTTTACCTGGCCACAGATTCTCA
>NW_005054339.1:1899323-1909527 GCF_000277835.1 Geospiza fortis | reverse complement strand
GCAGGAATAAAGAGGAAAAATAATAAAGGGAAGTTGAAATAATGGTTTGATTTATCAGCTGGTGCTCTGTGCTGTAGACAATAGAGTTGTGCTGTAGATTAGTTCAGCCCAGGACATAAGTAAATCAAAGGAGGGTAAATCAAAGGAGATTGCTCAGGAGCTGATTTGCTCAGAGTCAGGAATACCTGGACACATTGCATCCCTTTCTAAAGCACCCATGGCCTCTAGGAGACTTGTTGTGACTCCCAGGACTGCCTCCCACCCCACTCTGCTGCCTCCCCACCGTGTCCCACTTGTCCCAGCACTTCACTCACCACCCAAAGTGTCCAAAAAAGCTCTTTCAGATTCCTGCTTCTCTCCCAAGTGCACCCACAAACATGCAGACAGCACGGGCTCAGCACCCCTGCCTCCCCCTTTATCTTCTGCCTCTCCAGCTGCCAGGGCATCTCGATTTGCAGCAGACACAGACAGTAAATTCTAGGCCCAAAAAAGGGCAGGCAAAGAGAATACAGTTAGAATTTCAGGCTTGCTTTTTAGCCACATTCTTCTCAGAGACAGTGCAGACACTTCAGGTCTCCTAATTGCAGAACTAAAAACACTAACTCACCTCCCAATAGTCAAGTGAAATTAGCCATTCTGTAAAGCTCAAAAATGCAGCAATTAGACTGAATTCACTTTTAAAGTCCTTGCCAGCAACTGATCTCTGCAGGACAAGTGCAGTGCTCCCTCTGATGTTCAGCTGTCTGTAGGGTACAACAATAGCAGGCAAAAGGCTCTGGTGCTTTGTACCAAAAATACTTTGCCCATGCTCTGTGTGTCCAGCTCACACAGAAAGCCCATGTTTAGAGAAAGATGTTTTGACAAAGAGGCAAAATGATGTGTTGAGGTAGAGGAGCACTGCTGGAAAGGGGCAGATGAGAGAGCTGAGCCCTGGAGCCGTGCTTGGAGCACGACCTCTCTGCTCCAGGGATGGGGAAAGGCTCTTCCCTTCCCTGCCTCCAAGCAGCTGATTCAACCCCAGCCTTTCTTTTCACAGGACAAGAAATTAGGTCAAAACTTTCTAGGAAATTTCTGCTGCCTGTTTTAGAATGCGGTTCAAAAGATCAAAGGAGAGGAATTCTACAGAACCCTGTGTGGAACTGAGGCATTGACAGGGAGAAATCCTGTGCCTGAGCACTGCTGAGCTGACAGCCAGGGGCTCACCTGGACCAAAACCTGTGCACAGCTCTGCAGCTGCACAAGGGAAGGCAGAGAGAACAGGACAACTGAGAGCAGCCCCTCCATCAGCAGCTGTCCCAAGGTCAGAAACACCACTCACTCATCCCATTAGCACTTGGGATGGTTCCTCTCTGCTCCCAGTTTGGCTGCAAAGAGCCTCTTCAGGCTTTTACCAACAGCAACAAATCTTCCCTGGGCAGTGCAGTCTTTATCAGAGCTAGAGCTCATCATTTGTGTTCAGTATTGAATTGTTCTTCCTTCCAAAGCACTATTTTGATTAGGTGATCTCTTCCCTGAGAGGAAAAAAAAAAAACCAAACACACTTAGGGCTAGATTTAAAAAAGCTGTTAGAATCCTGCTTAATTTAAATGCATGACAGCAGGCAACTCAGCCTAATTCTCCACTTGAGCACACAGTCTCCTGATTTATACACACAAGTGGAATAGCTTTTGCAGATGCATATTTTGCCTTTTGCTTTATCTTCCTTGGTTTTTAATAACTTACCTTTACTTATGCTTTCCTTAATTCACAATTAAACTAGACAAACAATCATTTGGCACAGAGTCTGCATTGACCAATTTCCTTCAGTGGTTTGAAAATGGAGTTCACTGGACTTTTATCCCGAGTCACCCTGTGGTGTTTTGGAGTAGCCTTGCCTTAGGGAGAGGAAGCTGAGCCTTGCTGTGAGTCATGGGGCAAGGGAAGAGCAGGGGGTTTAAATCCACACGTCCTAAACTCCTCCCAAACTCCCAGAGGGAACTCTGAATTACACAGTAAGAAGATTTTTATCACTGATAAATCCTCTTGCAACTTCCACACTGATGTCTCCATAGATCCCTCTGATTCATGAGGTCATTTGTCAGTTGACACTTGATGGAATTAACTACTCTAGAAGAGCATTTCTGTCCCAGAGCAGGTAAGGGGGGGTTGAACTGTTTTTTGATAGCCCTAGCTGAAACAAGTGGTTGGACACGAAGCTCATCTCTGCATGACGGACAGATTTCAAAACATTCCTGAAACAACTTCAGAAGATTCAAAAGACACAAAGAGCTCCTTGATCAATGAACAGTGGGTATTTTTGCACAGAGGAGAATACTGGGTTGCAGGATGCAATATTAGATAAATATCCTAAGCAAATAATTACCACTGATTGTAACTTATGGTGCAGTATAGCTTGGCTAGCATCAATTCCCAAAACACTTCCCCCTGATCACACAGCTCTTTTAAGAGGACACCAGAATGTGGAAGCTCAACGATTGATCCTCGTAAGTATCCTTAAAGGACAGATCCTTGTGGGTTGAACTCTTAATTGCCACAGTGTTACTTTCTTGATGCCCTAAAACATCAGAATTTCAACATCTACTCCTGTAAAATTATGCTATTAAAGTTTTTATTCCCTTCAACATTGTGTTACCTCTTTTAAGAGATGAGCTGTTCTCCATCATTAATATTTTCTTGGAGTTTTTCTGGCATTGATTCCCTGATATTTTTTTCTAAATTTTTTAGTTCACAGCTCACTTTCAAAGCCAAAACTCCACAGGCAAGATTTCTATCATTTTTAGTTGGAGTCTCACCTGATTAGAAGCTGCAGCAAAAAGTTTTATGATGGCACACAGAGCTTAGGTTTCAGCTTTTCCTGACGTGTTTTTCCAGATTTGATTTCAGTCCAAAGTGTGTCTTTCTGGTTGGAATTAAAACCCAGTTAATTTTCAAAATTCCCTGTAAAGGAAAAGACACTGAAATAAAAATGGTCAAAAACAACCCCCCCAGATTAAGATTGAAGAATTTTGAAACAGTTTTTTTACTTAATTGTTTATGCTTCTTGTTTGACCTGACTGTATGACAGGGCAGGAACAGCATTGCTTTCTAGTAACAGCATTAATCACAGCATAAAAATATTTCTTGGTAACGTACAACAGTTCTTCTGAGCTGAGAATAAAAAGTAATGTTCATCTGCCTACAAGGTTTAAAGTAAATAAAAATGAAATACACTACTGGGATTACAGCCTGGGAGATGATTGGAAGTGCTGGTGTGATTTGACATGTAACAGCCAACTTTGCTGGTATTAGCAGGCTGTGAAATCATATAAAAATGGAAAAAACAGAAGAAAAATAGAATGAGTTTCATTAAAAAAATCACTTTTTGATCTTTTCTCCAGAAGAAACTTTCTGGTCTGCATTTTGTCCCACACCACTTTCAGGGTTGTTAAGAAGGTGCCTTTTCAGCAACAGCACTAATTAGTGTTGTGGTTTAACCTGGCAGCAGCCAAACACAGAATTGGGAAAAAGGTGAAATACTTTTCTAGCTTAATAGGTCAGAAAAGGAAGGAAAACCAATAATAACGATAAAAGAATGTGCCAAACAAGTGGTGCCCAATGCAATGCCACCCCTGGCTGATGCTCAGCCATCCCACTGGCAAGCTCCCCCTTTTTTTGTTCGACATATCCCTTTTTATTGTTTGTTCAGAACACATGCAAGGCAATTTTATTTCACAGGCTCTTCAAGTGTTTATGTGGAAAGTATTCAAACGTTCTAAATGTGACACCAAGGTCTGTTCTGTGGGTCTGGGTATAAACAAAGGAGAAGCTGCAGGGAGCAGCTCCTGGCACCAGGAGCACTGGCCTGGCCACATCTGTGAGATCAGGGCAAGGGCAGGAGGATGCTCAGAAGGAGCCAGTTTGGACAATCATTCCCCACCTGCACTGACCAAAAACTCCAGCACCACGGGAATAAAGGTTCTCTCAGCCTGGACTGCCACTTCACAAGGAGCCAGCAGCAGGGAATCCATCCAGAATATTTCTGTAGGATAAATAGGAAACAGAGTCTTTCGAAACCATTGCATTCTCTCTCCTGTCAGAGACACTTCATCAATGTTTTGCAAAAAGCACACCAAGTAATTTGGTTTGAAAAGCACCAGATTAGTACATTTTGGTTTTCAAACATGCTTTTTTTCCCCAAAATGATCATTTTTACACACGCAAATACTTCAAAGGAAAGATTAGAAGAAACAACACTCCTTACCCCTCCCCCTATTTCATGTATCATCAGGATGGTGATCTTTAATACCAAATACAACTGGCACTTCAGTCAGAGTGTTTTCTGCTGAGCAGCTCCATTATTTCCTCAGCAGCTCCTCTGTTTCCCTGGGAGCTCCTGGCCAAGGCCCTGCTCCTGCCTGGAGCCCGGTGAGTGCATCACCCCCGGCAAGGCCACAGCAAGGGGCACACCAGCAAAGGTCCTCAGAAATGGAAATTACTCATGAGCTCTTAATGCAAATAAGAAGAGGTCAGTCAAAATAAGCACAGAGAGAAAGCTAATTGGAAGTGAAGTATGAACTCAAATGATAAAATATAGCTCAGTTTTATACAGCTCAATGCTCACATGCATTTACTTCTAACATCCAAGGACAAATGTATGAAAACATCAGCCTAAGCAGTCAGTTCACACTTTTCTTTCTGTCTGTAGTGATACCTTTCAAGCACAAATATCTCAGGTGGGTAACATTATTTCTTGAATAAATTCACCATAACTTCAAAATATGTTCTTTAATTAACATCACAGTCATATAGGCATCATTGACTGAAGTAACCTGTTAGCCTACAGAACCTGAACACACTTTGGAGATAAGACTTCTGGACACAATGACAGTTTTAAAAATTTGGAAAAAGCACACAGGGAAAAAAAATACCAAAAAACCCACTCAAAAACTCCCCAAACACTGTAAGGATGAGGGCAAGCAAGCCCACATGGTGCTTTATTTCCAGTTTAGGACCCACATGGAGCACACAGATATTTTAAATTGGGAGTTTTAATAGGACCAGTTTATTTTAAAGGTTTACAAATTTTGCAGTGAACCTTCGCAAAGGTGAACCCGTGTTCCTTGGATGGATGGAGGAAACTGGGGCTGCCAGCTCCTGCCCAGCCTGAAGGCACAAGGAGATGCCCAAGCAGCAAAAGCTGCACCATGGAGCTGCAGGGCTTTCACCTCCCTCCAAACCCGGCAAGAGTAAGAGAAATGACCAGCCATAATATTGTGAATTCTTCAGAAATTTGGGAAATTAATCAAAACCTTAATCCAGACCTCTGTTTCACAGCAGACCCACATGTATTTGAGAGCCCAACCCAAGGCATGAAATTCTTTCATACAGCTGAAATGCTGTAAGGGAAGCTGCTGCCCAGGCTGCCCTGCCCCAGCCCTCCTGCACAACTCAAAGGAACAACCAGACTGGAGCAATGCTGGGGCACAGAGAGGAACCTCTCCAGTGTTCTGCTAACAAGTCATGAGCTGAGCTTCCTGCAGGTACACATGTAGCTGTTAAACAAAGAAAATGAGAGCACCAAGCTGGCAGAGCTCTCCTTTGGAGAGGTCACAAAGCACTCTCCTTTCCAGCAGGTGAAAATCACTGCAGGAGAAGGGGGCTCAGCTTCTGCACAAACACAACTGATCTGGTGAATGTATAAGCATCTCTTTCCATGAGCCAGATAATTGGGTCCTAGGGAAGCAGAATAACAAGAGGAAGAAAATCTCTAGAATTCAGATTTTGCTTTAAGCTGCTCAATTTTTGCCAGCATTCATTTTATACAAGAGTAGTGACTGAGAACAAATGCAATTGTGGTTGTCCTATTTCCTTGGTCCTGCTCCTCTCTAAGGGGCATAATTTCCCAGAGATCATAGTGTCAGAGCACTAGCACCTTTTACTGTATTTTCTTTTTTCCACCTCTCCTTTCTCCCTGCACCCACTGAAATCTGTGTGAACACCTAAAAATACATATGACTTGGCAGATCTTTGCTGGGGCTCCTCTCACATCAGCAGTCTGCTTAAGGCATTATGTCCAAAAGCTGAACATCATTATAAGTTATCCAACCAGCTGGTAAAATGTTACTTCATTTTTGTTTCCATGCACTGATTTCCCCCTTGATGTGGCAGCTCAATCTCTCACTCACTCACTGTCAGCCACTGTTTTCTTTTCGTGCTGACACTCAGTCATTCAGTCTTTTCAGCATACACTTTCCTCAGCATGCTGTGGGTTTGGCATGCTGGAACTGCTCAGGAAAACTTTCTTTCTTTTGTTTTTAAAAATAACCTAAAGTATTTCTTCATTGTTAAGGAAATCATTTCCCCTTGTAGAATGACAATGTGCTGTTTTCTATATGTGTGCTCTATATTGCAAACAAATACCTTGTGTGTATTTATATAATATATATCTGTATTTTATGCTTTTTATAAACATAAAGGCAAAATCTTCAGTGATCATATGCAGTCACCATGGACCCCTGAGCAGCCATCAGAAATCTGCACTCAGCTTCTTGCCCAAGTTGGGTTTTTGCTGGGATTCAGGCTGGCAAATGAGGAGGCACTGAAGGCCACCTGCAGCTAATTGCATCTTAAAAGAAAATCAGAATTCATAGACTGAACACAGCATATTTGTTTGATTTGAGGTCTCAATTCTTTGCAGAAAATTGGGAATGTTTAAAGCACTGATGCTTGGATTGCCAGTGCTGACTGTTCTGTGCATTGTGAAGTTGGTCTGATACGTTAAAGCATCACAGCCAGACTTTGGATGATGAGTTTTGTGTCAGAGACTGATGCTGCTTCCTTGAGCCTTGTACCTAAATAAAGCTTTTGAAAAGGTCTTTCTTCCTACGCTCCAAAAATCCCAACCCAGCCATTCACTGAATGTTTAAAGCTGTCCTCACTCTTTTTACAAGACAAAGGGTATGGGCATCTGAAAACCAGACTCACTTTGGCTGCTGAGTTCAATTCCACAGCACTGCAAAAGCACCAACATCACATACTGTCTTTAAAAAACCCAAAATAAAATAAGAAAATCCAACATCAACAACTCCAAACTTTTTAAAGAAGGAGCAGCTGATTCCACTCCCATTGCCCACCTTGACACACCTTAAAAAGCTTCATTTTCTCAGGATAAACACTGAGCCACTTTCAGATTATTCACTCCTTTATATTCCATTTTCTAAATTTTCTGTAGCATTCAGAAATCTTTCTTAAGGAAATAAATAAATTGATCTTTTTCTTATAATACCTACTTTAGGTGAGTTCTGATCACTCTCTGCTCCTTAAGGGGCACTTGCTGTGTCTCAGTGGTAACTCCTACACATCCTCTTGAAAACAGTGGAAGAAAAACCAGTTCAGGTTTCCATGCATTGATTATTTCAGGTATGGCTGGGCAGTGAATGTGACTGGTTTCTAATCACAGTAAGTGTGATTAGAAGCAATGGTTTAAGTAACTGTCAGATCTGGAGAGCACTTTAATGGAAGTTATCTTCATTAAACAATGACCTGACCCCACAACAGCACTATTAAACATTTCTCTCTGCCACCACTGTCAAAAATTTAGGTTGCACTTGACAAATACAGAATAATGTCTAAAAAATTTCCCTTAATGGCTTGGGATTTTTTGGGTTAGGGTTCTGGAATCACTTAGCACTTAAAAGTGACTTGGTTAAAATTTTTAAAATGAGGCAAATTTCCCTGGTACAAACATTTAGGAATTTTTAAGAAGAGGGTGCTGTATATTAGACAGCTTGAATTTTGTGTGTGTAAGTATTGCATCACCCCCTATTTGCATTTCCCAAATGTGATGTGCTCAGTGCTACTCTTGTGCGACCTGAAGCTACAGGTGGTTAAAGAAGAGAAAATGGCAACAGCCAGGAGAGAGCAGAAATTCCAGTGCATCCACAGTAACCCACTGCTGGTGCCTTCCCCTTACACAAAACCAAGTGGGGATGGGCACTGGAGCCAGGCTGCCAGGACAGCCCTCTGAGAGGTCTTGCAGTCTGGACCTGGTATTTAATTTAATCCAATCTGGCCTCAGCTATGTGGGATTTGGCATGGTAAAAAAACCCCAAGTTTACAAGATTTTTTACAAGGATATGCTTTACTGTGCAGAGACAGAGAGTGAACAAGAGTTCCTGTCACTGCTGCTGGCAAATGAGTCCAGCAAAGGATGTGTTTGACAGCAAAAGAGATTTCTGTAGTGGCCCTTTCAGCCTAAGGAAAATGATATTTAAGTCTAAACCAAAGGACTGAAGGTCAGATTGCAAAAGAGCTGGTATTCCTAATTGTAAACAGATTTTGGGAGAGCTCCATCTGTATTGGCTGAGTACTTCTCAGTTTCTGACCACAAAACCAAACATTAAACTTTTTTTAAAAACCTCTGATGCTTTGAGCCATGCTACAGCCTATATTAAAAAATCTCTTTAATATTTCAAGGTTTTCTCAGTGCCAAGCTATTAAATGTGTAGACTGATTTCCTTAGAGCAAAATCCTTCCCCAAAAACCTGGACAGAATGTCAGTCAAAATAGTTAATTACTAACAAAAAAAAAATCCCAGTAATTGGCTGCATGGATTTTAATTTTATGAGATAGCCTTATCCATGTGAGAAGTCTCCAAGCTGAGGCTGAAGAACAATTGCTCCCTAAACAGAAAAGCAGTTCCCAAATCACAGCAGAGATGGTAAGGTTGAATTTGACCTCACTTGCTCCAATAAAAATTCAGGTTATGTCCATAAAAATGAGCAAGAAGGATGTAACAAAAGGGGTGACAATGAGAAGAGAAGGCTCTTTTTGAGAGGAATTTGCAAAAAGCTACAGCTAAAACTACACTGGGCCTTTCAGCAGCAATGCCCTCTAGGAGGTAAACAGTTTAGCAGACTGCTAGCTACAAGAAGTCACTACAAAGCATCTCAAAAGTGGTTATTAGACAGATTTCTTGCATATTCTTTCTTCCCTGCCCAGCAGTAATTGGTCTCAAGCAGGGAACAGTGACGATGCAAGACCTCCACACCTGGTGACAGGTATTCCCACAAAGAGCAGCAGTGCCCATTTTCAACACTTTATCTCAAGTTTCACGCCTGGATTTTTTTCTAGAGGCCCTGTATTTATATAAGACTCACCAGGAGAATGTTTTAAAACTATTATTAAGGCTCAGAGTTGTGGGGGGAAGCTCTGAAGTGCAGCACAGAATAAAAGCTGCATTGCCAGTGCTCAAGGCTCCCCCAGCCCCTTGCTGTGCATCCCCTTCAGTGTCACCTCCCTTTCTCACAGACATGGTTTTAGAAGGGTTTAAAGGTTCCTGCCTTTGCCTGGATGTCCATGAAGCAAACTCAGGTGCCCCTCAAAAGGTGCCTCTGGGGACCTTACCCAGCTGAAGCAGCAGTTAGTAGAACAGCACAATATCCTCCGATTTTTGCAAGTTCCAGCAACATGCAGCTTCAAAAGTGAGAAGTTGTTTATCCCCTCTCGGTTATGCTCTTTGGTTCAGCATGGGGTTTGATTGTTTCCTTAACAATTTGACACACGTTCATGAGTTAAAAATAGCAAACAATGCATCCATTTTTTCCTAGCAAAAACTGCACATACAGAATATTAGAATTCTATGCAGCGATAGGCCAAGTTTACACCCTGTTCTGTGCTGGACTATGACTAATTTTGCCTGATTTGGGTTTTTTTTCCTTTTATTGCAGGCAAACTACTAAAACACACCCATGTTTTACTACATAGGTGTCCCTTTGTATTCAGCACAGCACACCCCAAACCTGTGGATAAAAGGCTCAGCAGATACTTACAGTGCTGCCTGCACCGAGTGAAAAGCTAAACAATTAATAAATAATTATCAGTGCTGATGTGACTGATATACATATAGAGATATAGAGATGATATAGATATAGATGATATAGAGATGCTCTCTGCACTGGACAGTTTCTCCATCTGGAAGCTCACAGTAATAAAACTTATATCTATGCTACTGTCAGCAGCATGAGGCTGACAAGTGACAGGTTCAACTGCAGCTCAGTTACTTCATTAGAAGAGCTGTTAATTTAAACTGGAAGGAACATCCATTCTTTTGGCTGCCCACCAGAAGTGCTTCCCACAAAAGGGAAGAAGCAGCAGCTCTTCTCATCAGTTCAAAAGTTCATTTGAATGATGCACAGGAGAACACTAACACAAGGAAATGCAAAGG